>NC_136518.1:84208124-84240624 GCF_053919585.1 Euprymna scolopes
CAGGAAAAGGTGACCTAAGCTACATCTAGGTAAACGAAAATAAACAATGGAATCCCCGAACTTGTAGCGACCTGGATCCATGACGTCAATCGGTAATGGGTCAGACCGAAAACCAGCAAGAAGTGCAATAACAAGCTGGCGAAGAAATAGGTTAAGAGGTCGAAGAGATATCAATAAAAAGTATATATATATATATATATATATATATATATATATATATATATACACACACACAGTACAGTACTGTTTCATTGTATCACAACTTATTAATGCGGATAGACTAGCACCTTTACCTAGCCGTGGATCGAATCTAAAACCATCCCGTTGACAGTCGGCAGCTTAAACCACAAGACTTTGGATTGGTGCTCGCAAATGATTCATCAAATGCTTATTAAATAAACATCCCTTCCGGGATTCTGCTTTCCCAACTGCAATGATATGCAGAAGTTCAAGTGTAATGTTAACAAACATCTTTCTACTCATCTCCCTTCATAATGACCCCGCTAATTAAGTCCCTAATATTAGCCCCCTGCTTCAAAGTGGCACTGTGCCTTGTTTGGGGTGAAAATTGAATAAAAAAAAAAAATTACCCGTCGCTTAACAGTGCTGGAGCTACTATTTTGTTTACAAACAGACAGCGAGATAGCAATTATGAGGGAACGACATGTTTTGATATTCATGATTAAAGGAAAATTGAAGCCAGCTGACCGGTTTCGCCTTCACTCTTCTAGAGCTGGATCATGAGATTTATTATATTTATAAAAGCGAGATGAGACCAAGTGGAAAAATAAACGTGTAAAATACGTTTAAAATAAAGTGTGATAACAGGGAGAAAAAAATCGGGGAACCACTATACATCTAAAATAAACCTATGTATGATCAATTATAGAATCTCCTAGTGGCTAATCATTTTCAAACCTAAGAGGCATTCCCTCTGTTTAAAAAGAGAGGTCTCTTCAAACGAACGTGAATATCCTCAAAGATCTTCAGATGAAAATTGAAATGAGCACGACTCCAAATGATAAACGACTCAATCCTGAATTTCGTAGCACAAAACGGGTTTTTAAGCCAATGATATGCTATTGAAAACCCGGATGTAATACCCAGAACGCCCGTTGATAGGCGGGTGCCATTACTTATTTTACTAGGTATGTGCTGTTGGACTCTACTATTCAATCTTAACGACGTTCGACCCAATATATATATATATATATATATATATATATATATATATATATATATATATATATATATATGCATTAATAAAAAAATTTAATTAAGTGTCTTGCTTCGACGAAGACCAGAAACTGTGTCACCTAATGAAGTCTTTTTAGACCAAAACAGTAGATTTATTGTCGCGACTGATGGTAATTTGGTTTACCTAAATTGAATAAAATATCTTGCTTTTTTATTGGGCACGATCAACAACCTCGTGTATTCCATGTGTTTTTATTTTTGGATATTTTTAACTTCGAACGAACAGTATCTCTTTCCCTCTCTCTTTCTCACTCTCTCTCTCTCTCTCTCTCTCTCTCTCTCTCTCTCTCTTTCTCTGTACATATTTAAGTGCCACATCAATTGATGCTGATACATCATGTATATTTCTCGTCGTTGAAATTAAAGTGATCATGTTTTGTCGCACAGCAAAAAAGATTCTCCGGTCTACTGTTCTCATAATGAGTACCATTTTCACAAGGTTTCGGTTGATGTAACCTCCGACTTTCCTCAGCTGTATTTTGTCGAACTTGTGAATCTTTCTGTCGAACCTGGAAATCTTCACATCGAACTCGGGAATCTTCACATCTTCACATCGAACTCGGGAATCTTCACATCTTCACATCGAACTCGGGAATCTGCACGGAATTTCGAACGGAACCCTTTATACTGGGGTAGCAGGCTCTCATTTCCTTAATCATGACTGTGTAGAAGTACTAAGTAATTCGCAGTTGTATTCTGAGTGTCGCTCGCGCTGAGGATTGAACCTTCAATCCTCAGAAGAGTGTAACTCTACAACTAAATTTTACCAATTATTTTTTCCATTGCGTCACGGGTCCGAAATGTGCAAATAACGCTCGATTAGAAAAGTAGTCCGGAGAAACAAATGATATGATTAATTAATCGTTATCTCAAAAATTCAGAACCGATACTATATCCTCAATTTATCTCTTTCTTCTTCTTCTTCTTCTTCTTCTTCACCTTCTTCACCTTCTTCTTCTTTCGTAACGTCAGTAAAACGACGCCCGAAACGAACCCACCCAATTTTAATACGAGATCAGGTCATGCATAACAACAGGTTCGTCGTCACTAATCTTGATATTTACAAAGTCACTAACAGAATACCCGTCCCAGGACAAGTATAATCAATAAACATGGCATCAGCTTTAAATTTTAATGCTGTTCGTTTGTTTAAAAGCTATGGTACGATTTCGGTACCTTCTTAAGTGTTTTTAACATGTTTTATTAACTATTTGCTCTTATATATATATATATATATATATATATATATATATATATATATATATATATATATATAGAGAGAGAGAGAGAGAGAGAGAGAGAGAGAGAGAGAGAGAGAATATTGCTCGCTCATTACATTGTGCTTTTTAAATAAGGATTGGTATATATTATAAGAAAATATATTTCTACAGAAATATATATATATATATATATATATATATATATATATATATATATATATATATATATATATATATATATATATATACATATATATATTCTCTCCAGTGCTTTTTCTTTTAATGATTTGGAATTCATTCCATTTGCGATTTTTTTCCAAGGAACTCTGCCTTTTGGATCATTTTGGACCATTTGGAATTTACCCATTGGATTGGAAATTTTAAATTCGACCGTTTTGGATTTTACCATTCTTTGATTTTTTACTCTTCACCGGACTATCCATTCATGTGAAATCTTTTTATCATTTTTCTTTTACCTTCTATTCCCCTTACCTCACCCTTTTTTTTAACCAAGTAAGATCTGTGACTTACTTGTAGTTTCATTAAATACTTTTATATGCAAAATCCGATCCTGCATTTTGCTAATTCCTGCCCTCTGATGAGAAGGAGAGTATTTCTTCGAAACTCCGCGGATTAAGGACTATCCACTTATCTTGTGCTTCCTTTTTTAAATTAAATATGTTTTAACTCTTTTTCAAGATGTCTTTTAACATGTTTTATTAATCATTTGTTCATATATATATATATATATATATATATATATATATATATATATATATATATATATATATATATATAAAGGGATGTAGTGTTTACCTGATATAAGCAATGGTAAACTTCAAACTAATATAAATTATAGTATTTATATATAGAAAATTTAATCCCAACCAATTAAAAAATCTCAATACACAATAGAGACTAGAGCTTATTATAAGAGAAAGAAAATTAAAACTGTAAGTTGAACTTTACAATCGGATGCCCTCTCGGTTTCGAATGCGACCACCTTCTTTTAGGTCCTCTGTCTCCCTCTCCATGCCCCCCCTCGAATTGGGTGTGCTCGCAAGTTGCTCTTAAGGCCAGCCAAACTGTGACAGATTTTACCACAGAATTGGCACACCTGATCCGTTTTGCTTTCAGTGTCATTGTTGGGGGTGCAAGACAGGTTTTGCAAATGCGCGCAAATGGCTTTTGAGACCAGTAAGAGATAGGCATAATTTTCCACATGTGTCACAGTTAGTGTGGTGATTTTATGGGCCTGGTGCTGGACCTTCTTCCCCTTTTTCATATATATAGAATATTGTTAGCATTTCATGTATCTACATAAAATTTGATGAGGAGATATCATATTTTATGAATCAACTTTCAGTATTTACTTAAAGTGTGCTCAATACCTAAGTAGAGTTTGGTAGTAAGATATGAAAATATACGCTAATTGAGCTATACAGAATTTTCCGCTTTAAATTCTCTTGAGAACACGTCATTAAAATTGTGTGTAGCTTAATTACATATATATTTTTCATAACTTATTATATATATATATATATATATATATATATATATATATATATATATATATTATTAGTTTTACAGAAGTTCTGGAAAACATTGGTACCGTCGGTTTCAAGCCCAAACACAACGGGAAACCGTTAATGGTAACACGTAAATAATGTTCGGCTCTCGTCAGCCATCTTGTTTTCTGCCCCGGAGCATATTTTTTCAGGTCCGCATATGTTTGTTTATATAACGATGTATGTTTTTATTTATTAGACTATAGGTAGTTCCTGTATAATTTATTTTTATCCGGTATGAATTTTCTTCTTTTTTAATTTTTTATTTAATTTTATTTAATGCGTTTTAGTAATTATGTGTTGTTTGTATTTTTTCCGGTCTGCTTTTCTTTGCTTTTGGTTGGGTAAGGGGGATAATTAATTTATCTTATTTAACGTCTCTACCTTTTTTCGGTTGAGGGAAGACAACATGTGTTTTAGTGGTCTAAAGGGGGGGGGGTAACTAATCTATCATATTTATCATTTTAACTTTTTGTATTAAATATTATAATAGATGAGGGTGGGTGTGTCATTTAATTCTAAATTCTTTTATATATCTGTGTACTGTGTTATAGGCAGTCTTATTCTTCTTCATATATACTAATATTTGTGCTTAATGTATTTTGACAAGAGTCTAAATGTCCGTTACCCTTTTCTGGTTTATGCGTTAAGTTGGCTGCATCTAGAATACTCTTGGAGAACTCCTTTAGGTGGGGTACTCGTTTATTGTTCTGTCTTCCCAGTTTATTAGTAGCGTTTGTCTCCTATGCGGACATCCTTTGAGCGTACGTTCAACCAGGTCTTTTGAGAGTCATTAATAGCCTTTATGGTGTGGTATTTCTCCGCGTCACAAAGTGGGCATCGTTTTGAGGATGGTGAGTATGCTGGTTTTCTTTCAATGATCCTCCATTTCATGCTGAATTGCGTTCCTTTGTCTTTAAGCTGCCATACTCGGGCGGCTAAAGCTGTCTTTATCCTCGTCTTTGCCCTGAAGTAACTATTGTGCATGTAGAATCTCTACTTGGACGTCTCTTTCGTCATCCCTATGTATGTTTCTGGTTTATCACTGGTCTCATGCGTGAGTATCGCTTCGTATACGAGGGATTTCGCCTTGCATTTTCCCTCTAAGGGGCAGTCTTCCCTGGATCTGCAAGAACAGCCCTCAATTTCATTTTCATTGCGTTCCTTTGTGATGATCTTTTTAATCGATGGAGCGGTGGAGTAGCCGACCTTAATCGTGTTTCTATTGAACAGTTTGTGCAGTCTATGTTGTGGAGGGAAGTTTCTGTCTAGCAGTTTCAGGAATAGGTGCCCTACTCGTGTTTTTGAGAGCCGAACATTATTTACGTGTTACCATTAACGGTTTCCCGTTGTGTTTGGGCTTGAAACCGACGGTATCAATGTTTTCCTGAACTTCTGTAAAACTAATAAATAAATATTTAGCTCTTAGATCGAAAAAGTTTTTCTTTGTAATCGAGCACTTTGTCGGAACTCTTTCCCCAAAATACAGTAAGCAAATATATATATATATATATATATATATATATATATATATATATATATATATGCGTGTATGTGTGTGAATATATATATATATATATATATATATATATATATATATTAAGAGGTACATGTGGTAAAAACAAGAATAAATAGTGCTCAATGCATTAGTAGAACCAAATAGTTTTTTTTTTATTTTTACAACCTCAAGTGTATTAACTTAATTCATTACAAATTGTTTCAATAGATAGGATAAAAATTATTCGTCCATATCGTCAGATGATTCAAGTTAAAACTTAAATTTTTACTGTATTTAACTTGAATTATCTGACGATATGGACGGATAATTTTTATCATTTTGTAACAATTTGTAATGAATTAAGTTAATACACTTGGGGTTGTAATACACACACACACACACATGTATACATAGATATGTATTTTCTGTTGAGATTTTATGTCAAACCTGTTCGTAGGTAGAGCAACCGTGAAATCTACATCGATGAATTAAAAAAAAAAACAAGACGATCTATAGATAAAAATTATAAATGTATGAGAAAGAAAAAAAGAGACAGACAGACAGGCAGACAGACAGACAGACAAAGAGATGACGTAGAAAGAGACCACGAGGGAAACATTAACAGGGAAACAACATAAGAACATACAGAAACAGAGCGGGATAGATAGATAGATAGATAGATAGATAGATAGATAGATAGATAGATAGATAGATAGATAGATAGATAGAGCGAGAAAGAATACTATTTTGCAGTCATACGTGTACATGGAATCGTCAATTATAATACTGAAACTTTCTTTCCGTCTACCTGAGACTTCGACGCCGTTTCGCTAACAACCCGAAACGAAAGCAACCATCCACCTGCATTAACATTATATCAATTTTTGACACCACAGAAACCAAGACAAGCCACCCTTAATTGTAGTCAAGCACTAGTTATTGCTACTAATTATATAGCGTTGCTACAAAGTGACTTTGATTCATGTTGCTAGCCAGCCGTAAATAACAAACTGTACATGGTAGAGTGCGTAGACCCCCAGCAAAGGATGTTCTGTGGTTTCCGTAAAAATATCGATCGCTAGAATGAACTTCAATTAATAAGCTGTTTTCAATAATCTGTTCTGACCTCGGTTAGAGGAGGAGAAATCTTTCACGACTAAAACATTTAAAAATAGTTGTGTCCCAGTTCAGAGTGTGGCTTTTTGGAGAGGTGGGTGTTTCTCATATTAAATTCATGTAGTTAATGCGTATACGCTCGGAGAAAGGCGTTCGCCCCTCTCTACCGAGATCCATTTTATCCTCGGCCTCCAAAATCAACAAAGAATACATTATTCCTGTAATGACTTGGTCCCAGAATATTGTAGTGCAATGTTGTTCCTGCGCAGTTCTATGAGGTCGACACTACTAGGTTTTGCGTTCTCTCTTTGTAAAGGGTTAGTTTATTGCCATTTGCCTGAGGCGCCCTTACCGGGGAATATCGATGGTGCTGCCCAGACATTTTTTTTGCAGATCAGAGTGTTTCTCGTCGGGGGTGGGGCTGACTTCTCAATCCCACTTTCCAACCCTGGTGTCACAGTTTTTGCGGTGGGAGATAACTAAATACCTCTATCTTTTCCTACCGTTTTCTGCTATCAATAATAACAGTAAACTATTGTTGTAACGTCGCATAATAAAAATCGGGGTCGGCATTTTTCTTTTTTAACAAAAGTTGTTATTACTCTCTCGTCTCCACACCGCTTCAGAAGTCTCTCGCTGTTACATGTCCATCTAACTTGGATCACGTTCATCTTTCTCCGGCCATATGCTGGCCACACATCCCTTGCATAGTTCCCAGTGCACTGCTTTCACCATGCACTCGTGCCTGTTCTTATATTCTTTTTGAGCAAGTTTGCTGTATTCACTTATGTGATTCCCCTTTTCTTTGTCCACAGAATTTATATTTGCATGTTTTCCTTGGTTTTGTCTATCTAGATTTGATGTAGTTAGTCATAATCGTATTGTTTTGTGTGACTATTAGTAGTGATACCGTTTCTTTGGCCAAGTGTCCTTTTTATGGCCTGGCCAGGCGTTTACGTGAATCTGTTATCTTGTCATTCATATGAATCATCTGTGTAACTGCTTCTCTTCCGGCGTATTTTTTTTTTCAATTAGTTCTAAGTTCTTTTTCTTTTTCGATTAGTTTTGTCTTCTTTTTCCTATCGATTAGTTTTGTCTCCTTTTTTTTTTTGTTGATTATTCTTATCTTCTTTTTTATCGATTAGTTTTGTCTTATAAATTAGTTCTGTCTTCTTTTTCTCATCGATTAGTTTTTTCTCCTTATCGATTAGTTTTGCCTTCTTATCAAATAGTTTTGTCTTCTTTTCCCTAATCGGTTAATTCCGTTTGATTGATTTCAAGCAATTAAAATTAATTAAATTGCGAAACGATAGCGAGTGAGGTAGTAGATAATACGAAATGAACCATATATGCGAATCTCAGTTTTGGTTCGTTTCTTTTTCATCGATATTCTGCCGCTCTTCCCACCAAAATTCAAACAATTTGAGACCCATGTGAAAAGAAGAAACACATTTGTGATTTGCGACAAATTACCAATCAAAAGGTAATCGATAACTTTATTGCTTAACTTTAACTAACCAAGTGTGTATAAAACCTTTATACACCCCTCTTGCCGTGGTCGAACCCGTGCTGTTGGTCGTCTGTAGACACAAGACCATTAGATCGCCAATGTTCAGTTTTAATAAGATTTATTGAAAGCAGAAAAACCGTCACAGAGGCAGGTTATCTTCATATGCGTGAGATAGCTAGATGGATGGATGGAGGGATGGATGGGTAGATAGATAGATAGATAGATAGATAGATAGATAGATAGATAGATAGATAGAAATTTAAAGATTGATAGAACATAGACAGAAAGTAAAAATAGATAGATAGATAGATAGATAGATAGATAGATAGATAGATAGATAAATAGATAGTGAGTGTGAGTGAGTGAGAGAGAGAGGAGGAGGGAGAAAACGTTTCACTGTGCGAGCTGGCCAACATTGGTGAAAGCAATCAGACGTATGCGCCGTACCTCCTTGAAACCTCGCTAGTTAAGACAGAAAAAAAATATTCCACTAGAAATCACGTGGTTTCATGGCTTCCGTCTAGCGTCACCTCTTTCCTTTAGACTTGTCTACTTCAAATACGCCTCTGTATTATGCAACATAATGAGCATAAATTTAAGAGCTATGGATTATAAGGTCAGCTGTGACATACATTTGCAGATTACAAGCCAAAGATCATAAAACTTTAAAAACATCATAAAATATTTATTACCTATTCGTTTTAATCTTCTTAAGATTCCATTTTCTGTTGAAATGATAACAATATCAACAAAAAAAATATCTCTGGCGGCAATCGCAAATGTTATATAATGAGTCCAATTAAAAGATGATAAAACGTTTGATGTGTACTTTTGTTAAAAGTATTTCTTAATGACTAGCAGGGGTACCTGGTGTTTACGGAGGTATGAAAGAAAAATAGATTTTTAAAAAGTGCGAGTGATGTAATACTTTATCTATATTACTATCAAGCTAATCCGTCACATCCCCCAATATATATATAAAACGAGTAGTATTCTGTGTAGCTTAATTTTTTTTTTTTTTTTACATAGGCATCACCACTTATCAAGGCCAAGAGGCCACTCGAGGATAAGTTAAAGAGTGTACAGTAGAAATTGGACAATATATCAACCGTCAGTAACGGAGATTCGGTAAATTTGTTAACTTATATGGAACGGCTCATCAAAAACTTGTTTACATTAGACGTGAAGATGACCATATTGTAGTCAGCTGGAAAGCAGGAAAACGGAAGACAATTCCATAGGCGTGCAGTTCTAAGAAAGAAGCTTTGCTTATGGAATCTACGTTAAGGTTTAGGCACAGATAAAGAGGTGGGGGGAAACTAGTGATAGTGTTTTCTGCTAGACGGGTGTTTCTTGTAAAAGTTTGGCAAGGGGGGGCATAGAATGGAGCTCAGCCGAGCACTTGCAATGAAAATAACCATAAAGAAGAGACAAACTCACAACATGTCTTCTGTGAGAAAGAGGTTGCAGGGAAGAGAAAAGGACATCCCCCACAAGGCTACGAAGTCTATTTTGAACTCTATCAAAGCAGGATAAGTCCTTTCTAGCAGCTCCTGCCCAAATGTGGCAACAGTACTCCATCATTGGACGTACCTGGCTCTTATATAGAGAATTGCATCAGCAGTGAGATATCTACTGGATCGATAGAAGGATCCTACCATTTTTCCAGCGGCCTTGGCAACGGATTTAATGTATGTGTTCCATTTAAGATCGGGAGTAAATGTCAAGCCCAGAAGTTTGTCAAAACATAAGCCTCCGCAAGGCAAGAGCCATTCATTTCAATTGATGCCAGATGGGGATCAGAGCGTTGATGATGTAAAGATAAAAGCTTGGTGTTAGATGCATTAAAAGTAACAAGCCACCTCTTTCCCCGTTGTAACACTTGCTCAAGATCAGAGGAGAGAGAATCAGAGAGAACTTTGTCGTTTACGGTCTTAGGTGTGATACCATAGATAGTAGTGTCATCAGCATAGACGAATGATGTAATGATGTGATTTGGAAGATCATTAATGTAGATCAGGAAGAGAGTTGGGCTCAAGATGGACCCCTGAGGGACTCCAGCATTAATATTAAGAGCTTCTGATTTCTGCCAATCAACTACTACTCTTATGAACCTATCAGAGAGAAATTATTTAATAATTGAGAAGACATTTCCAGCTATACCATAGCTGGAAATCTTGTGAAGTAAACATTTATGCCATACTCTATCAAAGGCCTTCGATATGTCAAGAGCAATTGCCATAGAAAGGTAGCCTCCGTCGAGAGATTCGCTAATCCTATGAGATATAACTGTAAGCACATCTGCTGTAGATCTAGCAGAACGGAAACCATATTGCGTGTCACTAAGAAGGTTATTTTTGCTGAGATGGTTGATTACTTCTCTATTTAACACAGATTCCAGCAACTTACTCATGACACACAGGAGACTTATTGGCCTGTACTGTGAGGAAGATGAGCGATCACCTAAATTCTTAAATACGGGGCATACTGATGAGATTTTCCATGGTGGGTGACGGGAAGCAATTCTCCTTAAGACAACGTTGAAACAGTTTTGTAAAGATGGGCTTAATTGCAATATATATTTTTATAACTTACTATGCACACACATACGCACACATACACACAAACGCACACACGCGCGTGCGCATATATATATATATATATATATATATATATATATATATATATATATATATATATACTAGCAAAAGTACCTGTCGTTGACTGGGTTCAAAAACAGCCTACAGAAAATGGACTCTGATTTATGAAAGTATGATAGGTTATGAAAAGGAAGGGTTGTAAAGAGATAGCTTCGAATTTGGGGGTATCAAAACCAAAGCAAAATATGATGAAAGTAAAAATAAAATAGATAAACCCCATAATTTATTATACCATACCTGTTCACACGGAAACACTTATCACAATATTCTGTGCGTCTATATTAAAAAAAACTTGTTAAACTTTGTGATATATTTCCATTCTATGGAGGTCAGGCGCGAACAAACCCTCCATAATTTTATTATACCATACTTCTTCAAACTGAAACATAATCATCAAAGTATACTTAAGCAGATATATATGAAAAGTCTTTATTAAAGTTTGTGCCTATTCTATGGAGGCCAGGCGCGAACTCTGACCCCACAATTTTATTATACCATCCCTATTTAAGTTAAAACATACTTATCAAAGTATTATTATGTACATCTATATCAAAAACACTTGTAAACGTTTTTTTTTTAATTTTTTATTTCCATACTTTGTGGACCATGTGCGAACGCAGAGTCCACAATTTTAATGAATCATCATTATGCCAGATCAAACATACCCATTCCTGTGTCTCGATACATCTTCTATCATTATATGTGATCAGTTTTCTATAATAGTCAACCATATAGGAGCCTATTCGTGACCAGACTCACACACAGACGTTCAGCCTTATATATATATATATATATATATATATATATATATATATATATATATATATATATATATATATATACGAACATCTGGCTGAGATAACTTTATAAATATTAATTCTTTAATATTTATAATATATTTTAATTTTACCATCTTGGATCATTTGTAATTTTTATTTTATATATATATATATATATATAATTTAAAGGAGATTAGAATAATAGTCTAAAGAGCTAAGTGTATTTTAATGTAATAGTGAAATTACTAGTTTAATTAAAATACAGGAAATGCTCGTTGTAATTTAGATATATAATAAGCTCGATAGTTAAATGTCCTAGAGCTAATTCAATATTAAGTAATGTGATTTATAATTTAAAAATTTTAAAAAATTTTTAAATTTAAAACTCAAAATTTAATTAAATTAAAAATCAGTTTCATAAGAAGGAACAACAACAAAGTCAATTATCTGTACGATCGTTTCGGAAATCCGTGCTTTTTATTTGTGGTATACATGAAGTCACGTAGAACAATTATACATAGTTTTTTTGGTAAGCACGGTCTCCTCATCAGCAAATTTAGGAGGATTTCTATTGAATTGAAAAGACACCAAAAATAAACCTAGCATTAAAAGTAAGGCAGATGAATCTTTTGGTTTTTCTTTTTTTGAAATCAGGAACTGTATTTAAAGTAGTCATTTAAATGACTACTTTAAATACAGTTCCTGATTTCAAAAAAAGAAAAACCAAAAATCAATCTAGATGGTCCTAATTGCTTCCAACGATATTGGCATAACGAAAACATGCCTCCTGAAATTTTCTCCAGATGTTATAATGGTTTCCTTAATTGTATGGGGTGCCTTTTCTTACAGAGGGACGATGGATGATGCTGGGTCGTCAGACAGCAGCTGGTTATGTTAGCATGCTACAAAAAGCATCGTTGATGACGGTGGACCACCGTTTGTGTGGGGATGGATGGCCATTCCTGTTACATGAAAGGGATGCCCCCTTCTCATGTAAGTAAGAAGGCATATTAGATTAGTGAAAATGATATTAGGAAAAGCCTAGAATCGAACCCTGTAGGCAAGTGTTAAAAATGGAATGATAGAAATTAAGTCCATTGTTAATTGTATTAGTAATAGTTAAATATTGTTTATGTCGGAAAAAGAGTCGATTGTCCATTCTTTTAGAAATCTGGAGGTTAAAAATTAAAGAAAGAAAATAAGAAAGAATAATGATGATGAAAGGAAAAAGAAAGAAAGCATGAGTTGATTTTAAAAGAAGAGGAGTTTGGTCAGTACTAAAATGGACGACAGTTTGGGAATTCCAGGTGCTGTATGTGAGATAACTCGGCATTGTTTCCGGTCGTCTAGCATTTCTCCTCCTTGCCACTGGACTCAAGCAGTGCCGATTCAGAAGAGGTGTGATTTGAGATTGTGTAACACTTGTCTCACAATTTCATGCGCAGCTAACCTTACAGGGGCTATCCATTGTCTTTCAAGACTAAACGGAGGCATCGCATTGGTATCCGCCCTTCACCGAAATAATAAGTTTGTAAGGAACATCAACTTCAAAGTGCGATCCCCATCAGTATTCATAGCATGGCCCGGGCCCTCGTATTCGCAACGGTCACCCACATGCTATTGTCCAATCTTAACGTTGGATAGATGTCAAGATTCTTTCCAACTTAAAAAAAAAAAACTTTACAATGACGTCTTTTAAACATTTCGGGTATGCTGAAACGAATATCACATTCAAATTTGCTGCAAACAAGTAGTTTATCGGATATTAAGCAATGTAATTCCTTATGTTATCAGTGGTGGCCATTTCTGTACGCGATAGTGTGCACACATTTTTGACGCACGCGCGTACAGAAATGGCCACCACTGACAATATAAGGAATTACATTGCTTTCATATCCTTAAAACTACTTATTTGCGGCAGATTTAAATGCAATATTCGTTTTCAGCATACCCGGAGACTTATAAAAGTCGTAATTAAAAAAATGATTGTTAAGGTGGAAAGTAAGTAAAAATTTACCAAAAAAGCTTTTAAGCTGACCCCCCCCCCAAAAAAAAAAAATTATCACTAGGTGGTCAGAAAGTGGGTGCTCATTTTATGTTAAATTTATATAGAAAAGTGATCCTCATTTTCTAAATTAGTAATTTCTCTGCGCCACCGATAAAAGTCGTCACAGGTTTTTTTTTGTTGTTTTTTGTAGAAGGTGGGGAATCTTGACATTGGCCCAACGTTATTTTAACTTCTGTAATCCGGAAAAGCGGGGAAAAAAAACAGTTGATAAAAAAAGGAAAAGTACAAAGTAAAAAAGAGAAACAGAAAGAAAGAAAGAAAGAAAGAATAACACAGAAAGATATAGAAAAAAGGACGTTATTGTCAATATTTAACGAAATTAAAAAGTAAACACCGAGTGTTCGTTATTTTTTAAAACTTTAAACACATAATTAAAAAAAATATCAGTACTATTTACCGACATAAATTATTTTAAAATTGGAAAATTAGTCAGAAATAATTTTTTTTTTAGTTTAATTATTCTTTTGTCATTATTGGCGTTCAAAATAATATTTAAAAGTTTGCGTAAATATCGATCCTAAGCAAAGTAGCCAATTTTGTTCTGTCAGTAACGTAAACAAAGGCAGGTACTTTACTCAGTGTCGGTATTTATGCGAATTTTCAAAACTTATAACTTCTATTAAATATATATGTTTTATTATTATTTAGATATGAGTCGGTAAATTAAAATAGTTTCTTATTGTATTTCTTGTAAAATAATTTATGTCGGTAACAGTAATGATTACCAATAAAATATTTTAACTAATTTACAAAAAAATCAAAACATAAAAATTATTATGAAAACGTTAGCAGCCATCTTACCTTTTTTTTTCACAGATTCAAAGCAACAAAATTATCAATAATGAAATGACACACGCGCTTGTTGTAAATCCAGTTTTGCGTTTCTGCAATAATCTGTTATGCAACGTTAAAGCATCCGTCCGAGAGTTCGTTATTTAATTATTTAATTTATGTGTATTTATTTATTATTTATTTATTAATATTATTATTATTATTATTATTATTATTATTATTATTATTATTATTATTAATAATAATAATATTTATAATTATTAATGTTTATAATTATTATTATTATTATTATTTATTTTATATATTAGTAGTAGTAGTAGTAGTTATTGATCATTTACTATTTATTTCTTATTTTTATTATTGTTATTTATTTTTATTATTATTTATTCATTATTATATATTATTTGTGATTTATTATTATTATTATTATTTTTTACGTGTCATCATTATTTTTATTACTATTTTGATTATTATTACTTATTGTTATTATTTACGTCATTATTATTATTATTATTATTATTGTTATTATTGTTGTTATTATTATTATTATTATGTTGTTGTTGTTGTTGTTGTTGTTGTTGTTGTTGTTGTTGTTGTTGTTTACTTACTAGTTCTCAAACAAGTCAGTTTCATTGACGCTCACTGGCAATAACAAGTCGTATTCCCTGCAAGCTTCCCAAGATTTCCCGCTCCCTTTGATTTTTCGATAATCGTTGCAACTCACTTTGCCTTATCGCAACAGCATTTTATCATTGATTCATCGTTGATGCGAACTATTCGCGAAACAAAAACAAATTAACGTTTTTTTTTTTTAAGAGATGATAACCATATTTTCGCGGGTCTGAGCCTCTATCGATCACCACCTCACTACATATAAAAAAACTGACAGTTGACAGGAATTATATTTGTTTTTACCTTTTTGATGTAATCTCTGTTCGCTTACAGTCTTTTTTTTTTTTTTTTTTTTTTTTTTTTTAATATACCAATACGGTTTAGACTGTTTTGAAGTATTTTTTAGGTTATATATTCAGATTACAGGTGTGGCTTATTATTTATCATGAAGTCCTTTGTAGATATTTAATCCACCTAATTGATAACTATCAGCGCTACATTTTTGTTGTTGTGGTATGTTTTCCTTAGTTGCTTTGTTTGCATTTCTAGAACAAAATAAAATATGAGTTTTTTTTTCTTTTGCGTGAGATCCGTCCGATAAAGAGTCAACTTTAAACTGTCATCAGTAGTAGCTGATCCGGTGAGTGTAGACACACGTACAAACAATAAAAAAAAAAAAAAATACAACGTTGTATTGTACGTGTGTAGCTGTATCTATTCTGCAGCACCCACCCTCGACCGAAGGGTGACCACGAACTTCCGGGGAGGGCGGGGGAAGGGGGAACTCTTACTCCATCCCTAATCTACCCAACTCGAAGACAGACTAATGCGTTTCGATATATTTTTTTTTAGATGAGGATTGATAAATTGTATTTATTTGAATAACTTGGGGTGTTTCTATTTAATTTCCTCCCCCCGGGAGCAGAGTTGGACACAAGGTTGGTTTTTAATGTGGGGAAAGTTCTAACTGCCCCAAAAGGGGCACTATGGATAGGAACAAAAATAAAAATTGCCTCAGTCTAGAAAGATTTCTCATCCACAGATCGAGATTAGAGTAGGTGAAATGAACAGATACTACACTTTGCTCCTACCCAAATGGTATAATGTGGGCTGTTATTCGCATCTTAGATATTATTCTGACAACATTTCAACCGATGTGATCTCCGACTTTCTTCAGGTGCGTATTTCTACTACTTGTAAACAAACCAATGTGTTTCCGTTTTTAATTATACAACATGGAAAGTGGCGGTGGTCAAGTGGTTAATGGGTGTCACAAGTTCGAATCCAGTTCGTTCCATAAAAATCACTTTCGCTCATGATGTTAGCAACCTTCACGTGGTCCATCCTGTAAGTATCCGATGTCTTTCTAGAAATAATTCTGACTAGTAAATTATCGGGGAAACCAATGCTAACAATAGAATCTTCGGATTCATATGATGATGATGATGATGATGATGATGATGATGATGATGATGATGATGATGATGATGAACATCCCACATAAGAGAATTGTACTGTCTACTGTACAGTCGCTTATTATTTACAGTGAAATCGATTTCGGCAACATTTCACTGTTCTCAAATGTGTGTGTCTGTGTATATATATATATATATATATATATATATATATATATATATATATATATATATATATATATATATATATATTACTTAAAACCATGTTTCAGTAAAAAATAAATAAACAAAAAACATAAGTGAACCCAAAATAAACATGAACGATATAAGGAGAGAAAGAATAAATGAAGGAAAGATAACTCCAAGTCAATGCCGTTTTTCTTTGCTTTTAATTATCCGTACTTATTGATATTTTTGTGCACTTATCTCTATAATAGTGAATTAGGAAATTTTTAATATTAAATTTAGGCACCGCCAAAAATGGCCGCAAAATCAAGTTGTTGTTGTTTTTTAAAACTAAATTACATTTATTAAAATCCATTATTTCTGAGTAACTTTTTTTTTTCCAGAAAGATAAAACCCTGAATTTTATCATATAGAAAACAGAATAATGTAAAACTTTTTCTACTATTTTTAATTCAATTTTAAATGTTAAATTTTCCCAAAAAGTTAACAATTTACATTTTTTGTCTTGCACAAAAAACATACTTAAATATTTTAAAAAAAAAGGGTTTTTGAAATAATTAATTTATTTATTTATTGTCTAACTAAGATTTAGGATGATTTTCTAAGAGAATATGCAAAAATATTATAATATAAGTACCTGAATTTCAAATAATTCCACTTATTCATATAGGTAACCAAATATTTCGCGTCGACGTAGAATTCAGATCGACTCTGTTTACGTTTTCTTTTGATGATAAGAAAACTATGGAAGACCAAACAGGCCAAAAAAACTTATTTTTCAGTGACGAAAATTTCAATGTATTATTAAGCTGAGGCTGGCCAGTACCAGATGGGTGACCATTTATATGAGTTTGGTTTTTAATGTGTATGTGTGTGGGGGCCAGGCTCCCCAAAATGGGGGGGGGGCAATTTAAAGCAGAATAAAAAAAAATTATTTCAGCGCGTTTGGTCCACCGTAGTCGAAAGGCGGCAAACGTTTTGAAATGAGATCGAAAAAAATGATGCTATTTTTAACACAAAGGGCACAATATTTATCGAATTTTTTTTTTTTTGCATCGATTATTCAAAGCATGCCCTGTTTAATAATGGTCATGCATTATTCGGCTCGCTAAAAAAAAATTGTTAATTTATTTATCAAAAATTTTAAAATGGCTTTTTTCGTATAAATATTAAAAAAAATTTTTTTTGTTTTGCTTAACTTAAATTAATTATTTTACTTAACATATTCACCGAATTTCACACTTCAAAACTCAAAAGCGGGATAATTAAACACAATCGAAGTTCTGATATTCAGACGTCAAAATAAGGTATGCAAACAATTTTTTTTTTTTTTTTTTAATCTATAATTCTGTCCCTTACAACAACACAATATGTTTTGTTCAGTTTCAGATGATTATTTTAAGCATATTTGTTCCCACTTCAAAACAAGGGGGGGGGGTTGTAAGCAAAAAAAAATATATATATAAATATCGTTTATGAAAAATAAGTACACTGTTATAAAGCTCATTCTTCTCCTAATAATCGCTGAAAATTTCGTATTGATCGGATAATTACCTGATTTTTGGTAGTTTTTTAAAAAGACGGTCCGTCAAAAAGTACTGACCTGCCCCCCCAGTTTTGGCGGTGCCTAATTAAATTTCAAGGCAAACAAATGGCCTCTACTTAATTGTCATGATGCAGTAATATATTCAAAAATTACTACTTAATTTACAATAATGTATCCAAAAATTACGAAAAACGATAAAGTAGGAAAAAATTATGAAAGAAAAATTTTGGGGCGAAAATCAATGAAAATAAAATATTTGACTAAAAAGACACCGGACAGTTTCAAAGGGAGATAAATAGTGTGTAACTATTGTCAATTTTTCAATGAATTGTGTTTTTTATCTTGTTTTTAGCATAACTGAGTTACTTTACTTATAATTATGTCATGTCTTCCATAAAGAAATATGGCGACGTTTTTTTCGATGAAGATCGAAAATTCGTGTTATAATATATATATATATATATATATATATATATATATATATATATATATATATATATATATATATATATATATATAGTAAGTTATAAAATATATATGGCGATTAAGCTACACTGAATATTCCGCGTTTCATCCACTCTAGGATTCTTCAGGCTTATGCGCATAAGCCTGAAGAATCCTAGAGTGGATGAAACGCGGAATATTCAGTGTAGCTTAATCGCCATATATATTTTATAACGTACTAACTAGCTCTACCTACGTATTGAGCACTTTTGAAGTAAATACTTAGTTTACGCATAAATTTATACTTTCGTATATTAATTTTATGTGAGTAAATGAAGTAGTTATATATATATATATATATATATATATATATTAATGAATAAGCATAATAAATAAATAAACAACAACAGCAACGCTGATAACAACAATAACAACAGCAATAACAACAACAATAATAACAACAATAACAACAACAATATCAACAACAATAACAACAATAATAACAATGAAAATGATAAAACTTAACTTAAATTTCTAAATTTTTGTTTGAGAAAAGCATTGATAATTCGTATTATTTGGATTATTCGGACTACTGTTCTCGTCTAGAGTGGTTAGAAACCTCCGGCTTTTTCAAGTAAAATTCAGATGTAAGTGGTGGGAATTACATAAGATTTCTACTCGGTCATGCCTAGCGAAACGAAGGAATGCTATACTCGCAAATTAAATAAAGGGTGCTGTTGAAAATTTCGTGTAGATTCCCGAGTTCAACAAAATAGGCCGGGGGTTTACATCGATCGAAACGTTGTGAGAATAACACTTAAAGATGCCGCGATTTTGTCTCTGTTTTATCGTTATTTTCATGGCAAGTGCTCGACTAAGCTCCAATCTATGCCCCCCCCCTCGCCAAACTTTCACGAGAAACACTCGTCTAGCTCTAAACACTATCAATAATTCCCCCAACTCCTTATCTGTACCTAAACCTAAACATAGATTCCATGAACAAAGCTTCTTTCTCAGAACTGCACGCCTGTCGAACTGTCTTCCGTTTGTCTGCTTTCCAGCTGACGATAATATGGTTGTCTTCAAGTTCAACGTAAACAACTTCTTGATGAGCCATTCCACTTAAGTTAATAAATGTACCGAATTTCCATTACTAACGATTACTATATTGTCCAATTTCTACTGTACACTTTTTTACTCTTATCCTCAAGTGGCCTTTGGGCCTTAATAAGTGGTGATGCTTATGTTTAAAAAAGACTCCAAATAATGCGAAACTTATGTTCTTCTTTATTTATTTTTATCGCTCGTGTTTTTTTTTTTTCGTTTTTGTTTTGTTTTGTTTTGTTTTTTGTTTTTGTTTTTTTTTGTTTTTATTTTATCTTTTTTTTGTTTTGTTTTTTGTTTTTTTCGGCTAACATGGTTATTAGGGCCTACCTGAGAAGGAAGTGGATTCAGAATCAAGCGACAACTTCAAGAACCACGTTGACAAGTATGTGAAAACGGGAGTTTACACGAGATAATAATACTCTTCCTGCTTGTCAATCCACTGCGAATATTAATAAAGAAAAGGTTGGTTTTATTAAATAAATGTTGGAAATTTCATATCAATTAGATTTTTTTTTTTTTTTTTTTTTTTGTTGTTGTTGTTGTTGTTGTTGTTGTTGTTGTTGTTGTTGTAATGCGTAAAGATCGCAGTCAGAAAAAAAACGTGCGAAAATTATTTCTGTATATGCTACAAATTGTTTTATGTTGTTTTTTGTTAAATATTACTAAATGAAGAATCATTTCCATTTAAAATCAAGTTAGTATTATGCATGTAAAATTGAAAAAGGCATGTTTTATATGTGTCAATGATTGTTGCTACTAATGGCCTCTTTTCCTGTGTTAGAGGTGTGATGTGTTCTGTCTTGCCTTTTTTATATACAACTAATTTGTGATATGTTCTGTCTTGCCTTTTTTATATACAACTAATTTGTGATATGTTCTGTCTTGCCTTTTTTATATACAGCTAATTTGTGATATGTTCTGTCTTGACTTTTTTATATATAACTAATTTGTGATATATTCTGTCTTGCCTTTTTATATACAACTAATTTGTGATATGTTCTGTCTTGACTTTTTTATATACAACTAATTTGTGATATGTTCTGTCTTGCCTTTTTTATATACAACTAATTTGTGATATGTTCTGTCTTGACTTTTTTATATACAACTAATTTGTGATATGTTCTGTCTTGACTTTTTTATATATAACTAATTTGTGATATGTTCTGTCTTGACTTTTTTATATACAACTAATTTGTGATATGTTCTGTCTTGCCTTTTTTATATATAACTAATTTTTGATATGTTCTGTCTTGCCTTTTTTATATACAACTAATTTGTGATATGTTCTGTCTTGACTTTTTTATATACAACTAATTTGTGATATGTTCTGTCTTGACTTTTTTATATACAACTAATTTGTGATATGTTCTGTCTTGCCTTTTTTATATATAACTAATTTGTGATATGTTCTGTCTTGCCTTTTTTATATACAACTAATTTGTGATATGTTCTGTCTTGCCTTTTTTATATATAATAATGTCTATGTGACCGCGGCTATATGCGTCTTGCTCTAATGTGTGTGGTGGGGGGATGTTCTAATTGATTTTTTTGTGATCGTCTCTTTAAGGCCCGTCCGTATGTATCTTTCCCATTCATTTATATACAAGACATATGTATAGTTTATATACATTTATACAGTCAAGTGTGTATACACACGGTAGTGCTCCTTTAAGGACCCTTAAGTTATGTATAGTACTTAACTCTGTGTGTGTGTGTGTGTGTGTGTGTGTGTGTGTGTGTGTGTGTGTGTGTGTGTGTGTGTGTGTGTGTGTGTGTGTGTGTGTGTGTGTGTGTGTGATAACAGCTCACCATACCGTTTTCATTATCTTGTCTCTTCTGGGATTCGATTCTTCCCGTCACTAGTCGATGATACCACGCTGATTTTCTGGCAAGTATCTCTTGATTTCGTTTACGAGTGAACCGGGGGACTCCTCGCATTGTTGACTCAAGCTTTCTTGCCTTTTTTCCGTCGACGGATCTTTTCTCTGACTCTTCTGACTAACTCAAGTCCGACTGTCTACCAATTTCGACTCCATTCGACTGTCCTTTAATCTACTAAAAATCCCCATGTGCGTTTCTATGTATATGGGTGTATGTGTGGGGCGGTAACTCTTTCGTTAACCGGCTGGCACCTAAAACGCACCGACTCACTTTCTAGCACGCAGGTGCACTCTCTGTCAATGAAATCACTGATTCCGATATGTGTCACAAGTAACCCGTTGACCTTTCTGCACCTATCCGATACAAGTAAGCTGGGTTCAAACTAGTACCTCGTTAACCTCGTTACTGACACACAACAGATGATGCATTACGGATTCTCAATAGTTACAATGAGAACTTTGTGCTTGATATTCTCTTTGTCACAAGATTACAAAGAATTGACAATGAGTGGTAAACGTTAAATATTTGGCCAACAAAGAACGAGGGAAGAATCTGTATATTCATTAAAAATGGTTGTGTGTGTGTGTGTGTGTGTGTGTGTGTGTGTGTGTGTGTGTGTGTGTGTGTGTGTGTGTGTGTGTGTGTGTGTGTGTGTTTGTTTGTTTTTTGTTTTTTTATTTTTTTACTAAATGAAAAACAATTTCCATGTAAAATCCGGTTTGTATTATGCATGCAAAATTGAAAAAATCATGTTTAAAACGTGCCAACATTAAATGAATAAGCCGAAGCAAAACACAATGACGACCAGATTTACCTGATATCGCGTTAATATATAGCAAAAATCACTTGAAGCATACAGAATTCTTCTCTAATCTCGACCTTTAAACATTACCTGTTTTTGTTTTTTTGTTAGTTCTTTTTGTTGATTTTTTTTTATTTTATTTTATTTATTTTTGTGAATAAAACTAATTGACAAATCAATTTGTTTGTAAACATTAAACTGGGGCGGAAAGGAGTGGCACAATGAATGAGCTGCTCACTTGCCCAAAAAGGTCTAGCGGGAAGATTGTGGGAGGTAACAGGTAAAAATAATAATAAAATCATCAGACAGTAACGTAAGTGCGCTCGACTGACAACAGGATTTATTTATTTATGATTTTTATTTATTAACAGGGGAACTCAGCGTTGTCCGGGATTAAATGAGAAATGATATGTTCTTTCGTACCAACTGCATAATAGTATATCACCCTTTTTATTTTTAGTAGTAAATTGCGTGTTATCTCTAGTGCCATATTTTGCTTGTATATCACATCCCCCCACCAATAAAAGAGATAATAATCCATGGGAGGATGGTAAGATGATTATAGAACTTATACTACACTACACTCCTCTAAAAGGACTATGTACTATGTCCATCCAAAAGGAGGAGTTAATGCGTGGGAGAATGGTATCATTATGAAGGAGGATATGTAACATGGCCATTACGCGCAAACCGTGTTCGTTAAAGTTCAAATTTCTCTCAGACCCCCACGTCGTTTGGTACCGTCGTAAAGGAACAACCAAACAAAAATAAATAAATCCGAATTGGCTTTTTCTTTTTGTTTGTTTTATCATTACTTTCCAAACAATGTCCCCTTCCTATATTTTTCTGTTAATTTCTCTACTATGAAATTAACAAAACACTGCCGTCTCGACACCAGCTTTAAAGTCTCTCGTCGCCACTGTGGGGACACACGTCCATCTCACCCTGTCCGCATTTTCCTTTCTTCTATGACCTCACGCTGGGATTAGCTAGCCATTTCTCGCCTTCGACTTTACATTTCCATTTTCCTTGGCGCACACTTTGCTTCTCCCGACTACGTGGTGTCCTTTTTTTCTTCTTTTTATTGTTGCGCAAGATCACACACACTTTCTAATTGGTATATGTGATTTTTTAGGAGTACTGTTGCTCATATCTTCACAAACCAGCTATCTTATGGCCCCTGCTGATATTTCATCACTCGCTCATATGCGCTCTGTTACAGAGATACTAAACTAAGCCTCATCACGAACGGGGGATATAACGCCCGGGAGAATGGTCAACTGACGAACAAACTACACTAACTTCATTGAAAAAAAAGGAGATAATGTCTAGGATAGTATAATAAAAAAAACAACAAATACTACGCTATCGCCCCGCCCCCCTCTGAATTGAGCACTGAAAAATTGTCCATTTGTCTGAAATGGGCTAGTAAACTAATTAAGCCTGCCTTTGCTCTATCGTTATTTTCATAGCAAGTGCTCGTCTGAGCTCTAATCTATGGTTCCCCTCATGCTAAACTTTCACAAAAAAAACAATCGACTAGCTACAACCACTATCAATAATTTTCTCCACTTTCTTTCTATACTTAAATCTAAACACAGATTTCATGAACAAAGCTTCTTTCCTAGAACTGCTCGCACGTGGAACACTGTCCAACTAGACTGCTTCTCGGTTGATTACAATATGGTAGCCTTCAAGTCCAATGTGGACAAGTTCTTAAATAATTTTACTCAATTTACACCATTAACCATTACTAAACTACCAACTTACATACATTAACCCTTATCCCTAAGTGGATATCGGGCCTTGGTAAGTGGTGACTCCCTTGTAAAAAAAAAATTAAAAACATGGTGCATGAATAAAAGTGATCGTATGATTTGGGCTTCAGGCAGACAGATGCCAGATCTCCATTAGTAATAGTAGTGCGGTAGTATATTAATAGACGGCATATTATACTGTTGATTTTATATGCCGGGCCCTTCTGCTTGTGCGGTGATAGAACTCCTCAAATGCACTTGTGATGTTAGGCTGTGTAAAGGTGTTAACTTTGGTCAAAATATGACTGTTCCTTTGTAGCAGCCGCTACAAACAGGCAGAGGCTACTTCTCACTACTTCGAGATTTGAAATCCATTTCTCCCTGGCTTGTCCAATCACAAGCCAGCTCTTAAATCACGTGACCGAGTATATAAAAGGCGAAATCACGAACCTCCAATCCTCTTTCTCGCTGCTAAGCCCAGAAGCACGCATCGCCTGCGGCTTCAGCTCCAGGCTGAACGTGAGTACTACAAGCTAGCTATGGCTCTCTTCAAACTACCATTTATTTTCACGTGCGGTACACGAACTTTATTTCTCATTCTACAGGACGACTCTCATCGATACAACTCATACTCATGCACACCAACACATTTGTGCACTGAAGATTTTGTCCTTTCTTTCTCTTTTGCCCCGGCGACTACTAGCTATAAACACGTGCGCGCACGAACACTGAATTATTCTCTACTTCAACCAGCCGGCATGATATTCAATCTATCTTTAAACACATTGGACACTTGACTCTCTCTCTCTCTCTCTCTCTCTCTCTCTCTCTCTCTCTCTCTCTCTCTCTCTCTCTCTCAATGGACTCTCTTACTAATACGTTTCTCTCTTGTACTCTTCTAAAGCTACTAACGAGGATGACAAATAAAGTTGTTTATTAAATCTCAAAATAAGACTTCCTTTCGTTGTCTTCATTATTAACTAAACCTTTAATTTGATTTTTGCGATTATTGATTTCTGATATTTATCGGACGCATTCCGATAAAAAAATATATCTAATAACACTCCCTGATACATACAGTATATTTATATGAAATTTCGAAAAATGTCAGCTTAGCCGCTTTGGTGTTCATAAGGAACGAACTCACACACACACACACATACACGCACATACACACACACATACACACACACACACAGACAAATTGACTTTTATATATATGTTGAGATTTTAAAACTTAAATATATTTACATCTTTTTAAATTAACTATTACAAATATTCATATTATTGTGATCTCTTCGCACTATTTTCATCTTTAGTGTTATTTGCACATTGTTTAAGCCGATGTAATCTACGACCTTCTTCAGGTGTATCTTGTCGAAACTCAGACATCTTTCTGTTGAACTAAGTAATGTGCAGGAACTCGTCATGTAGGGGATAAAATAACTTGGTAAAATTCAGTTATAAAAGGTGCACTCTTCTGAAGGTTGAAGGTTCAATTCTCAGTGTGGATGATACTCAAAAATACACTTGCGAATAATTAGTTGTTTGGATGGATGAATAACGCAGACAGAAATATGTCGACAAGTTGAAATACAAAATGTTTATTTCAACTTGTTGGCATATTTCTATTACTTTCTGCACATGCCCAAAATCAATTAATTTCTACAAGTTATTTAATATTAAGTCTTTCTCGTCTATCTCTCGATAGCTACATTGGTAGGGAACGCAAATGGAGCGCTAAACGTTTTGGTTTCGATTCTAGCTGATGGCAATAAAGTCATTTTTTAATCAGTTCTATATATTAGGTACAATATAATATTCAATAGAGAATTGGCTTTGTAATAATAAATACAAAATCTGCATAAATTAAAATATATTTAAGCGTATTAAATTGAAATACGTATGAAATACGTTTAAAAGCCGAATTACAACGCAATAAAAAATGAACATTTACTTTTTTTAAATTAATATATTTCGGAGTTATACTCCTTCGTTAGAATTTTTTTTTTTTGTTTCTTTTTTTTTATCTCGCCATGATGTTAACTTGAAGAAAAAAAGGCTAATGAATAGTCCGAAATATATTAATTTTAAAAATGTAAATATGTGTTTGCTTTTTATTGCGTTGTAATTCGGCCTTCAAATGTATTTCATACGTATTTCAATTTAATATTCAAATTCAATCAACGCTTCTAACACGGAAAACACTAGCTTGAATATTTACGCATATTTTATGACCGGACAATTTTTTCTATTATGTGCAATACTAAGACATCTACTCAGTCATGGCTGACAAGATGCACCTGAAGAAGGTCGAAGGTTTCATGGGCTGAAATTTTCTGAGAATAACAAGATGAGAACATCTGTATTATTTAGATTATTCAAACTATTAGTCTCACCTTGAGTGTTATCTGCACAACGTTTCGGTGGATGTGACCTTCTTCAGGTGTATTTTGTCGAACTCGAGAATCTCGAAAAGAAACATTTATTTAATTCATGGAGGTAGCCTGCTCTCATCCTGTCAGCCATGACCGTGTAGAAGTCTTTAGTAATTTGCAATTATATTCTGAGTATCGCCTGCACTGAGGATTGAACCTTTTTATTGTATCTGTGTGTTCGTTAATGTTCGTGCGCGTGTTAGTGGAGATAGAAAAGGGCCAGCGACACCAGTCAGTAGACTCTAGTCAACTGGGCTTCACTGGTTTATTGAAGAAAAATCTGGCTTTTAAAGAGTTCGGGTATTTCATTGGAAAGACCATTTCAAATAAATTCAGAAAGTTTTCTGATTGGTCCAAAATATAATTATTTATCTTTATTTGGGATAATGATGCACAGACAGTGTGCATACAAACGCGTTTATGCATTTTGATTTTGTACGATGTTTACACATCGACGTTACACTTTAAACAGAAACAATCATTTTGAGCGCACCCCTGACATATCAAAGAACATACTGTTGATTTAATATGCCGGGCCCTTCGACTTGTCCGGTAATAAAACTTCTCACATGCATTTGTGAGGTTAGGCTGTATAAGGTGTTAACCTTGGTGAAAATCGCCTGTTCCTTCTTCATCGGATAATTTCAATTATCGATTATCGATACTTATCTGAGACATTCCGATACAAAACCTATATAAAAACAATGCCAGATACATAAAGTATATCAGTGTGAAATTTCATAAAAATCGGGCGTACCATTTCGGAGTTCATAGAGAACGAACTCACACACAGACACACACATAGACAAAATTCCTTATATATATATATATATATATATATATATATATATATATATATATATATATATATATATATATATATATATATATATATATATATATTAGTCCTCGCGCGAAAGAGCAGGACACAAAATTTTTTAAATAATAATAGAATAACAATAACAAAGACTTTCGCTGGTGAGGACTACTATTGACCGTAACCAGTTATACAATCCTTTTGAAATTTCTTGCTATGTACTGAATATTTGTTAATGAAACCTATATGAAATATGTTCCTTATTAAATTTTAAAGATTTTCTATTCTGAAAGAAGTTTTAAAAAATTTAATCTAAAAAAGTTATTTTAAAGTTTTTGTAAAAACAAATTCAGATGTTTTCATTATTCAGACCTGTATTACAAATAGGGAGTTGCAAAAATGAGTTGTGGTGTGCGGAGAAATACAAACTGAAATAGAGAGAAGGAGAGTTTTAAAATATAATCTTAAAAAGACAAGATACAAGTTAGAAAAGCATTTCATCCAAGACATGAAAATTGTTAAACAAAATGTTTTTACTATAGGCTTTAAAAATAAAGGTACAAGATTCAATTTGAAATTTATTTATCTTCAAAGTGTACTTTTATAAATTTTACAAAGTAAGGTATAAAAATTTAATTTAAATCAAAAAAGTACCTTGGATTTATTTTATGTAATGTACATTTTGTTTCAATTTAAAAACATTATCCTTCATCTAGCAATTAATGATATAGATATAAAATTTTCAATTATTTTTTTAAAGTGCAACAGAATGTACATTACATAAAATAAATCCAAGGTAATTTTTTGATTCAATTTAAATTAAATTTTTATACCTTACTTTGTAAAATTTATGGAAGTGCACTTTGAAGATAAATAAATTTCAAATTGAATCTTGTACCTTTATTTTTAAAGCCTATAGTAAAAACATTTTGTTTAACAATTTTCATGCCTTGGATGAAATGCTTTTCTAACTTGTATGTATGTATGTATGTATGTATGTGTATATATATATATATATATATATATATATATATATATATATATATATATATATATATATATATAACTACTTCATTTACTCACACAAATTTACTATACGAAAGTATAGATTTATGCGTAAACTTTAAGTATTTACTTCAAAAGTGCTCAATACATAGGTAGAGCTAGTTAGTAATTTATAAAATGTATATGGCGATTAAGCTACACTGAATATTCTGCGTTTCATCTATTGTAGGATTCGTCAGGCTTATGCGCGAATTTTGTGGTTGCTTCTTGTTTTTATATATGTTGAGGATTTCTAGTTAGCCAATCAGCTTTCTAGTATCCACCGCAAAACAAGAAGCAACCACAAAATTCGCGCATAAGCCTGACGAATCCTACAGTGGATGAAACGCAGAATATTCAGTGTAGCTTAATCGCCATATATGTTTTATAAATTACTATATATATATATATATATATATATATATATATATATATATATATATATATATATATAATGTTAAAAACATATAAAAATAAATGTTTAAATTTCAACAGTTTTTCTCGCGTTTAACGGTGGCCGAATGGATTAAGACCTTGCTAATGAAGTCAGAAATGGCTTCTGTTGGCGGGTTCGAATCTATTAACCGATATTAATCGTGACACCCTGCACTGATTATTCCCGAAAGGATGAAACACTAGTGTCTGTGCGTATTTAATAATTATTATAGTAAATAATCATATATATATATATATATATATATATATATATATATATATATATATATATATATATATATATATATATGATGAGTTGTGATACAACGAAACTGGACTGTATGTCGATGACTACAAATATATTTTAAGACCCCCCCCCACCTCTTTTGGTAGAGCACTGTCGTAAATAATCTCACATGCTATTTAATTGGCTGAAAAATGCAAGACTCGTTGTTTGTTTATAAGCGGTGTGAGCACTATAAAGTGGTGGACGAATGTTTGTTTAAATTAGACATTTGGCGAGGTTATTTACAGGCGCCACTCCCGCGGGTCGAGCGGTAGAACTGCTGACTACAACGCGATGGTTCTAGGTTCAATTCTCGGCTTGGGAGAGGTGCTAGTCTAGCGGTACTGATGAGTCAATTACAACTTAAATATAAAATAACCCAATTGGAGCTTGTAAATGTTGTAAAACGTACGACTTACCAACCTTTTTCTTTTTTTTTTTTTTTTTTTTCATGGTTGATATATTTGTTCAAAGAATGTAAGATTACTGTCCGTCATTTGTGACGTTACGGATACTCTAGACATTTAATATTTGATTTGGAAGGCGGCACGATGGTTTCAAGATTGTTTACCAAGGGTAGAATTGTCGAGGGAATTTTTAAGAAATTTTGGTATTTTGTAAATAAATGTAAGTGGTTCAACAGGTAAGAAAAATGTAGGTTTTGGTTTCGTTTTTTTTTTTTTTTTTTTTTTTTTCATTTTTTTAGGTTTTTGTTTTGGTGTGTGTGTGTGTGTGTGTGTGTGTGTGTGTGTGTGTGTGTGTGTGTGTGTGTGTGTGTGTGTGTGTGTGTGTGTGTTTTCTTGGGAGTGCCGAATTAAAGATGGAACACTGTTTAGCAACGAATCGATGGCTGCGGGATGAGGTGAAAGGATGAGGTCGGTGAGAGAATGATTGGAGAAAGCAGGTGGGGGTGCGTTTCGCGGTTGGCGGGTGGTTCATGGTGGATGTCCGGGGGTGCATGACTGAATTGTATTTATCATCGGTGACTTGTGTAATGGGCGAATTTTGTTAAAACGGTTTGAACTACTCTTATCTAAGAAAAAAAAATTGGAAGGAAAGAAAAAAAAGGAAAGAAAAGAGGAAAGAGAAGAGGAGAAAGGAGGAGGGAAAGGAAAAGACAAAAATAAGAAATAGCATAGATAGAAAAATAGAAGGGAGTCGTCTATTATCAAGGCATGAAGGTTTGGTTGGTTTGTTTTACAGCATATCAACCCTTTTCGGTTTATTTAATGCCGAATCCAGTTATTTTGGAAACAGTATTCATGTTATTTTGTAGAAGGTTTTTATTCTTCAAGCCCCTTGTATCTTCAGTCGCTAGTTTGTAACGTTTGGTTTGCTTGTTTTATAGTGGATTTTATCATTTTTGTTCCTTGCCCTGCAGAACATGAATGAGTTTTGCAATGGCAGATGGAAAAGGGTTATAGTATTAATGTTTGGTACGAGTATATCTTTAGTAAACCAGTTAGGAAGTGGAGGAGATAGAAAGCGGAAATGGGAAGAAGAAAAAGGAGGAAAAGGTTGGTTGTTGTTTTTTGGTTTTGGTTTTGCAGAACATAATTAAATTTTGAAAAAAAGAAAAAACAAAAAGTATCAATGTTAGGTGCATTTCGTCTCAGGAAACCAATATCTTCAGACAGTCTGATCTGGTAGCACCAGCCAAGGCCTGAAGGCTACTAAAAATAAGGGTTAATGATCGATTGCGGTGGATGTTGAGTAGAAATCTTTTAAGGGGACGGCTCAACAAGAATTTGTTTACATTGGACTTATATATACACATATATATATATATATATGTGTGTATATATATATATATATATATATAGAGAGAGAGAGAGAGAGAGAGTAGTAGTAGTAGAGAGAGATAATATAAGGAAAGTAAGCTTAGAAAGAATCGGGAAAGAAGGAAGAAAGAAAAAGAATGAGAGAAAATGAAAGGAATGAAAAGAAAAGGCAATGAATGTAGAGATGAGAAGAAGAAGAAGAAGAAGAAGAAGAAGAAGAAGAAGAACAACAACAACAACAACAACAACAACAACAACAAGAACAAGAACAAGAAGTAGGGAAAGAGAAAAAGAAGAAGGGAAAGAGAAAAAGAAGAAGTGAAAGAGAAAAAGAAGAAGTGAAAGAGAAAAAGAAGAAAGGAAAGAGAACAAGAAGAAGGGAAAGAGAAAAAGAAGAAGGGAAAGAGAAAAAGAAGAAGTGAAAGAGAAAAAGAAGAAAGGAAAGAGAAAAAGAAGAAAGAGAAAGAAAAGAAAGAAAGAAGAAGAAGAAGTGAAAGAGAAAAAGAAAAAGAAGAAGAAGAAGGGAAAGAGAAAAAGAAGAAAGGAGAGAAGGAAATAAAGAAAGAGAAAAAGAGAGGGGAGAAAGGAAAGAATGAAGTAAAAAAGAGAGATTGGCAGTGAAAGTTATAAAGAAATAAAGTATGAAGAGAAATAATGAAAGGAAGGGTCAGAAAAAAAATTAAGAAAAAAGGACGGACATGACGAAGAAAAGAGGAAGAAGGTAAAGAAGTGAGAAAGAGAGAGGGTGAGGAGAAAAAAAAAGAAAAGACAAAAAAAAAGAATAAACAAATAAATGTATAGGGAGGAAAGAAAATTGACAGAAGATAAAAAACGATGGCAAAGAAAGGGAAAATATGTTATATACGACACTAAAAAGCCTTAATGTTATTTTGTGTGTATGAATATTAATATATTTCATAACAACGTACACGTTGAATAGCTGGGTATTTATATACGTCGTATCATTTACTTGATCGTCTACTGTGTATATTTTAACATTTATGCAACAGTTCTAACAGGAAACGATTGGCGTGGACGTATCGAAACAGTTGTAGACAAACAGTTCTTTTTAACAGATGTAAATAACACAACACATAACTGAATTATTTACAAACATTTGTTTTCATGATTTCAGCTGACATCTTCAAAGATTACAACGTTTTTACATCTTGGTTGCCTGAGATGACGCCGCTCCCCGCGTCATGGAGAGACCAACTCCCCCTTTAGAGTCGTCCGTTCTCTCTGATGTCCAGCTAACGACTGACTAGAATCTCCCTAAATCTACATCTCATTACGTGTCTCAGACCAGCAGCTGATGTAACCTCAATCTAGTTACTTGTTCATGCAAACCAAAATCATGTTTACATCTATTTTCTATTTTCACATTCTTTTTTTAGCAGTATTATCATTTCAGTTGTCATAACTTTTTCTCAATCTAATTGTTTATTTTTCTAATCATAATAATCGATCCAGCGACCCGC
>NC_136518.1:84245624-84280624 GCF_053919585.1 Euprymna scolopes
ATACCTAATCATTTGTGTTACGCATTTTACACGAGTACCTGTTATGAAGTGTGGGGCGGGTTCCCCAGGCCGAACATGAACAGCACTTTTAATTCAAGTCTGCGAAACTGGTTATTAAACTTGTTTGATCACGTGAACCTATTCCCCTCCCCTTTAAAGATGCCCGACTCCAAATGTATGTTCATAACTAACAATAATAACTAATACTTACATACAAACGGCTATATGTCCGTCCGTTTATCGGTATGTCTGTCGGTCTGTCTGTACGTGTGTCTGTCTGTCTCGATATTTTCAAACTCTATCTCTACCGGAACTAAAAGTCGCAGAGCGGCGCTAGGGACCTAACATGATTTTATTTTTATTTTTTTTCCGGTCGTTCTTTTATGGGTTTTTAGCCGGTAAAAGTTGTTTTTAATCGGTCAAAGTTTTTTTTTAATGGGTCAAAGTTGTTTTTAATGGGTCAAAGTCTGTTAAAACGGAAAAAATTGTTGAACATTTTGTGCATTCATCTAAGTTTATTTTTAATTTTTAATCCGTTTATATACGCCTCACGTTGGTACAGTGGTAACGTCACCAGCTTTGAATGCTATAGTTTCGATTCTGGCTGATGGCACCTTAATACTTTTTATTTTACTTTGGAAATCACGACTCTACAATAATATATACGAAATCTAAACTAATTAAAATATCATATTTAAGCGTATTTTACGCTAGTACTAACATAATAACATTTAATATAAACGATAGAGAAAATCCAACATGACTTTTTAGTAACGATAGGCGATGCACGCTGAGTTTGTAGTCCTGAATTCAGTTTGCGACTCCAAATCTTTGACGTCAATTTCTCCCTTGGAACCCTAAAATTCCCCAGGGGTGAAGAGATTAACTCAAGTTGATAAAACATTCTGGGAAAACAAAGATTAATAAAATTCAACTTTAATCTACACGATAACAAACACATTACATTGCCTTTTGACTAGGAGCGAAGTGTAGTATATGTTCTCATGCCAGACTTCGTATTCTCTGTTCTCGGCTAGAGAAAGAGAAATCCTTCTAGACGGAGGTAATTTTAACTTTTTTTTTTTTCTCAATCCTGATTGCCCCTTTTGGAGGGAGCTGAATTTACCCGACATTAAAAATCGACATTGCGTCTAACCCTGGCCTTAAGAACGAGTAAACTATATGTTTCAGAAACTTTTTAGTCGAGAACCGATGCTTTTTATTATATGTATTTTTCCGAAAGGACCCGTAGCGCAACGGATAAAGTGGTAAGTAAATCAATTCTAAATGTCAATATTCTAAAGATTGAAGGTTCAATCATCTGACTACAACCTGGATGCCTTCAAGTCCAACCTAAACAAATTCCTTATGATCCGCCCCCTTAAGTAGACATTTTTATTAAACCCCCACACTAACGTACTGTACATACAATAACCCTTATCCCTGAGTGGCTTCCGGGCCTTGATAAGAGGTGATCATCTTGTAAAAAAAAAAAAAAATCTGTACTGTCGATGCAATTACGAATTATTTAATACTTCTGCCCGGGAATAGCTTACAGAATGAGAACAAGCTACCCACTACCCCCATGGATTGCATAGATTTCCCTTGTAGATTTCATACAGATTCCAAAGTTCGATATGAAAATTCCTGCGTTTGGTAAGACACACATAAATAACGTCGGACGTTACATCGGACAAAACGTTGTGAGAATAAAATCCAAAATAAGAATAATAGTCCGAATAATATTATTCCTCACATCCAAAATTCAGAAACGCATTTGCGCTATCTATATGTTTTTAATTATACATAATCATTTTCTTTTTCACGAATATCTGTTATGACGTGTGTGACGGGAATTCTAGAGTGAGTGAAGGTAGGATTTTAAAGTCCCGGGCAGAAGTATTAAATAATTCGTAATTGCATCGACAGTACAGATTTTTTTTTTTTTTTTACAAGATGATCACCTCTTATCAAGGCCCGGAAGCCACTTCTTTCATGAAACAAAAGTCAAAGTTCAAGATAACAGAAATTTAATCCATCTATATTTCTATAAAAGTGAAATTTTCAGTCTGTGCGTGTGGTCTGTGTGCGTACATACCCCTTTTAAATTACTCTGTCAATTTTCAGTCTACAGACTCGAGATTTGACATAAGGATTATTGAGATTTGGGAAAATCTTTTTAATCGGTTTTCGGACAGAAATTTGGCTGTCAAGGGGTCAAAGTTGAACGATTCGACCTTTGAAAACTCCATCAAACTCTTCCACCAATTTCGGGTCTAAACACTCGAAATTTTAAATGTAGGTTTCTTGGACATGGATCAAACTATTTAATCTTATTTGAGCCTAAAAAATGAATATTAAGGAGTCAAAATTGGGGTCAAAGTTTTTAAAAAATTGACCTTTCAGCCAATTTTTGGTCTAAATATTTTAAATTTGACATAAAGAAGATTCAGACATAGGGCAAGCTTTTTAACCGGTTTTTGGCCGAAAATTTGGCTACCAAAAGATCAAAGTTCAAAGGATTTAACCTTTGCGGTCTCTAGCAAACTATTCAGAAAATTTTTGGTTTAAATATTTAAAATTTTACATAAAGAGCATTCAGACATGCAGCAAGCTTTATAATCAGTTTTGGTGCGAAAATTTGGCTGCCAAGAGGTCAAAGTATAAAGAGTTGACCTTTGCAGACTCTACCAAACACCTCCGCCAATTTTGGGTCAAAACACTAGAAATACTAGAAATTTTAGATGTATGTAGATTGCCTGGACATGAGTCAAACTTTTATATATATACAATCAATTCAGCCCAGCTTTGCTCGGACCTCGGACCCTATGTACTGTTCATAACTTTATGTATATATATATATATATATATATATATATATATATATATATATATATATATATATATATATATATATAGCAGGGAGACCTGACGTTGCGCGGAATTTAATAATGATCAACAAATTTTTCAAACTCCTATATTTTTATTGTCATCGAAATCGGTGAAATCGTTAATTTTCCAAGCAAATCGATTGATTATCTGCTCTAGTTGGGGACCCATTGTTGTGCACCGGGAGGAAGCCCTACAAGCCTCCCTACAGTGACTTAGTCCTCAATTCATTGTAGTTTACACTGCACTGTGGAGAATCTACTGTTGATTTATAACAATTTTTTATGCATAATGGCTTGACTTAAAATTTTAAATGAAAAAGTTTTGCTTTAAAAAAAAACGTTCATTTCGAACGCGGCCATGTCATATCAAAGAACTTACTGTTGATTTTATATCCTAGGTATTTCGGCTTGTGTGGTAATAAAACTTCTCAAATGCACTTGTGATGCTAGGCTGTACAACGTGTTAACTTTGGTCAAAATCGTCTGTTTCTTCTTTCATGCGATTATTGATACTTATCGAAGACATTCCGATAAAAAGCTGTCTAAGAACACTTCCAGGTACATAAAGTACATTTTGTGTGAAATTTCATAAAAATCGGTGAAGTCGTTTTGGAGTCAATCTTTAGGGATGCGAGATTGCATCACTTTGAATTAATTACTCTGTTCTTATTTATCTGCTTTTCCACTAAGGTAGAGTTAGACACAAGGTCGGTTTTTAATGTGAGAAAAACCCAGCTGCCTCCCACCCTTTCTAAAAAAAAAAAAAAGAAGAACAGTCTACATACACTGGGTCAAAAATTAAAATTTACCTCAGTTTAGAAAGATTGTTTCTTTATTGACTGAAAGCAAAAACATATACAACACTTTGATCCCAGTTTATGCTGTCTTTAACTGCCAAACTCATTTTCCTCTTTTCTTTCTATCTCTAAACGTGCCACCTTACGAGGGCAAAGTAAAACACAAGGTCGGTTTTTGTTAAGTTTGCAGGTTGAAACAAGTAACGTAGAAAGCAATACAAATGACGACTCAACAAACAAAGGTAGATCAAATAAGAAGTGTATTAGGAAAAGGTATATTTACAGGATATTTACATAATGGTGTCAAATAAGAGAGTCTTTGCTGGAGAAACATATCTGCTCTCGGCGGCCTTCGGTGGCTTCTGGTGAGCACACACTCAGACTAACTGAGTCTTCCTATTTATGTGTAATTACTATCCACATATGCAAATGAATGTGTGCCACCACAACAGTTTTAATGTGAGGAACACCTCAAAAAGACACTCTCTTTTACTGACTGAGAACAGAATAGATAGTACGCTTTGATCCGAGTCCGCTCTGCTGGACACTGTCAAACCCATTTCTCTCTCTCTTCTTTCCCCCCGTTTATCTTGCTTGCTTACTATCTCTATAAAACCTACACGTTTTTCTTTTAACTCGTTCTACCCTCGAAAGATACTTTGGACGCTTCACAAGCTTGACAAAAAAAAAGCGACTTAGATTAGAGGACTAGAAAAATAATCAGTATGAAAAACGCGCTGCGCCGAGGTTGAATACTTACGGGGTCTATGTTTCCTTGACCTTTTGGCTCAGATCAAGGCGTGGTATCTGTTCTACGCTTAATCTTTTCTAACATCAGTCAATGAAATGGCATCCTTCTAGACTTAAACAATTTTAATTTTTAGCTCAATTCAAAGTGCTCTTTGTTGAGAAATTGGATTTGACCATATGCACGCTGCCCTGTGGGGAGGAAAATAAATAAGCACTCTATATGAACGTGAGAAAAGAGGGAAGGAAGTTATATGCGTTGAAGATTGCTAGGATAATGCAATTAAAGAACTAAGATAATACAATAAACCAAGATAGAGAAAGGCGGATTACCGCTGCCAAATGTGATCGTTAACACTACAGAAAGCAGCGGAACGAGGAAGAAAAACGCAAGGAAATAAATGAGAAGAGAACAAACAACTACAATTAACAATTTATAAAAATATTCACATGAAAGAAAATAGACATCTTTTCGGACAGGACACTTGCAAAGTGGAACAAGATCTCATTTGACCGCGCTCATATTATATGCTATGGCGTCTAACTCAAAAGGTTTATAATATAAATGATTGGGTTGAAAACGTAGTTTACTAGGAACTATGCAAGTGAAGCTGTAATCGTGTTCTATTTCAGTTAAGCCATCTTTGAATTTTTAATATATATATATATATATATATATATATATATAACTACTTCATTTACTCACATAAAATTAATATACGAAAGTATAGATTTATGCGTAAACTTTAAGTATTTACTTCAAAAGTGCTCAATACGTAGGTAGAGCTAGTTAGTAATTTATAAAATATATATGACGATTAAGCTACACTGAATATTCGGCGTTTCATCCACTCTAGGATTCCTCGGGCTTATGCGCGAATTCTGTGGTTGTTTATCGTTTTTATATGGTCCTCTTCTATTAAGGATTTAGTTAGCCAATCAGCTTTAAAATAAAATTTACTCTAGGATAGCGATACAAAATAGTTTTAAAACTAACAAAAACAATAGAAAATAAACAAATAAATAAATTAAATAAACATGAATATACATAAACGATCACACATATATGTATGTATATATATATGTATATATATGTGCATATATGTATGTACACATACGTATATTTATATATAAACTAACAAAAAAAAAGGTCTGCCTTAAACCACTAATCTAGTTTTAAAACAGATCCTTTGTTCGATAAAATGCCTGCCCATTGGCTGACAGGAAGGGGCGTGGTGGATAGTAGAAAGCTGATTGGCTAACTAAATCCTCAATAGAAGAGGGCCATATAAAAACGATAAACAACCACAGAATTCGCGCATAAGCCTGAGGAATCCTAGAGTGGATGAAACGCCGAATATTCAGTGTAGCTTAATCGCCATATATAGTTTATAAATTACTATATACATATATATATATATATTTATATATATATATATATATATATATATATATATATATATATATATATATATATAATTCCCGAAAGGATGAAACACTAGCGTCTATAGGTATTAAATAAAAAAAATATTGTAATAATTATGTCAGCCCCTTTAAGAAACTCGGTTCCTGTTGTTGAGCACTTTAAAGTTGAACTAGAAAGACGGTCACATAAGCTCGCTTGCGAAGATCATGATGTTATAATCATTAGATCATTATGGCACTAAAAAAAATAAATGTTAAGATTTCAACGATATGTCCCGCGGTTGAGATTCGCCGTGAGATTTGTTCCTTGTTAATGGAGTCAAAGATGGCTTCGTGGCCGGGTTCGAATCTCCCGACCGGCAGTAATCGTGTCACCCATCACTGATGATTCTCAAAATAATGAAACACTAATGTCTGTTGGTATTAAAAATATATTATTGTAATAGTTCTCTTATATGATCTATACATAGTAATTATAATATATATATAATTATTAATAATTATAATTATAATTATTAATAATTAAAATATTATATATATAAATATATATATATATATATATATATATATATATATATATATATATATATATATATATATATATATATATATATATATATCAGGGGGAAAATATCGACAATATTTCATTCCTAATAATGTGCCTATTGCTAGACATTGTGTTTCTTTTTTGTTACATCCCACCCTCTCTTCTTTTCTGATGAGACGCGTTAGGTTTCGAAATGCCTAGGTTTGAAGAGCTTTTGTAACCCCTACTTCCATTGATAAATAAATATATATGCACTAGTATATATTTTGTATTTTCGATATTTTCCTCTGTTAAATTTTCTTCATTTTACATGTTGAGCTATATTTTCACGATAAGTCTTAATTTAACGAATCCTTCAACACTTTTTGGATCCCATCATCTTTCTCTGTTTCTATCGATATATATCTAGCAAGGTATCACTTCTATCTATCTATCTATCTATCTATCTATCTATCTATCTATCTATGTATCCACCTATTTATTTATGAATCTATGTCTCGTCACTTTTCTCTCTCCCGCACCTCTCTCTCTCTCTCTCTCTCTCTCTCTCTCTATATATATATATATATATATATATATATATATATATATCTGTATATATATATATATATATATATATATATATATATATATATATATATATATATATATATATATATATATATATATATATATATATATAAGCTTGATGAATCCTCACTAAGATAAAACGCGAACATTTCTGTGTAGCTTAATCGGCAAGTATATTTCTAAAACTTACTACCTAGCTCTACTTAGTATTGAGCACTGTCTCTGTCTATCTATATCTTTATCTATCTATCTTAATTTCTTCCCCCTCTCTCTTTCTATATCTCTCTATCTATTAATCTATATCTTTCCCTCTATTTCTCTCTCTTTCTCTCTTTCTCTTTCTTTCTCTTTTTTTTATATATGTATTTTAATAAATCCGTATTCCTTTCTTTATTTGTTCAGAATGACGTTATAGCATATAATATATATGTGTGTGAGTGTGTGTGTGTTATTACATCATGGGTTACGTCATAGCAGATAATGTCATGTATTACATCACATATGACGTCATGTAGGGGATGGCAAAATGCAGGAAAATTCTCTGGGCAACTCCAGGCAGTCTGTTCTCATATCACTATCTATTTTTCTATATCGTTATCTATCTCCTCTCTATATATCTAGCTCTTTCTCTATCCCCCCCCTCTCTCTCTCTCTCTTTCTCTCTCTTTCTCTATCCCTCTCTCTCTCTCTTTCTCTCTCTCCCTCTCTCTCTCTCTCTCTATCTCTAATAATGCGTCATAAAAATTCAGTCTATACTGCATCCGATCCTTGTATTGAACGTTGTTTTATGTTAACTCAAGATAATGGCCAATCATATGCACTGGTCCGGACTTGTCCATGATTACAACCCAAAACACCCCGAAGCACTGGAGAAAATAAAAAAGAAAATAAACAAAGTTTAACTATATTTAGTGCTACCTCGAGTCACGAACTTCTTTATTTCTTTGATTTCGTCCTTGAATCCAAATATTCGTGAGCCAAAACAATGTTTCCCAATGAACTCAGTGTAAATACAATTAAATCTGTTCGTTTCTACCGGAAACATTTTCGCTTTCATTACTCCATACGATCAATACTTTCTTTTCCTTCTAACATTGGAGACTTTTCCTTCATTAACATAGTCACTCTTTTAGCTGCATCATCCCGCACTTAGTGCATCTTGTTCTTAAAATAGTACAGATCCTTGATTTAGCTAGCCGTGCTGATTGGTGAAATCAGTAACATAACTTTTTTAATAATTACTTACATAGCAATAACAGCAACAGGAACGTGACGGCAGCTAAGTGGTTAACGATACGGACTGACGACCTGGGTGTACCGTGTTCGAATCCAGAAACACATTCACTTAAGGATATTGGCAATCTCCTTTAAGTAGTTGATATCGGGTACTAACGGGAGGAAGCACCAGAATATTGCCAACGCCCATAAGTGAAAGAATTCTAACTAGAAAGATATCGAGGAAACAAATACCAACAAAAACCATCTTATTTATATGAACAACAACGACAATAGAAACAACAACAACAACAACAAAAGCAACAACAACAACAACAGTAGCAACAGTCTTCTCTTAGCTTAACTCTTCCTCGGCGTGGTAGAACTGGCGCAATACACTTGGGTCACAGCTTTGGAGAAGATTCTGGAGGAATCACCGTCCATCGTTTATTATTATTATTGTTGTTGTTGTTGTTGTTGTTGTTGTTGTTGTTGTTTTATAGAAAGCAATGACGTATCTGAACTGCAAACCAATGAATACAAAGTGGCAACGTTGATTCCATGCCATTCTGTTCATTACTTTTCGATTTACATGGCAGGTGTTCGACTGGGCCGCATTCTATGGTACTTCCGGCTTATAAAACATTCCTTCAAACAATCGTTTAGCAACAACAACTGTCTATAAATTCCCATCCGTGCACCTAGAATAAAGTTGAACTGCTATGAGCAAAGTTTATTTCATAGAACTGACTATCTGCGGAACGGTGCCACGAGCCTGCTTCTTCACCGACTATGAAATTGTCGTTTTAAAGTCTAATATAAACAAATTCATGTTGAGCCGTCCTCTTAATCAATGTCTACACTAGTTACAACCTTTATTACTAATCCCCTCAGTGTCTCACCGTCTATCCCCCCCCACCCACCCAATAACCTTTATCCTTTGCATGGTTTCATTTCAAAAGAAGATAACTTTGAATTGTCACCGCTATGAAAAACGTACAAAAATACTTGTAAAAAATGTTTGCCTGATCAGGATGCTTATTTATTAAAGATATATCTTAAAATATTCAATAGATTATATTTTGTATACGAATAGCTTGTAATTTGTTTTGTAGGCGTATATATTGCCTGGTCAGTACTAAAATGAGTGACCATTTGGGAATACCAGGTGCTGTATGTGCTCTCCGTTTATTTCAACATTCGTTTAACAGTCGTCTAACACTTGTCCTTACCACTGAATTCAAGCAGTGCTGATTCTTGAAAGATATGGTTAAATTTTGAAAAAATCGTCTTTTTTTTATTGTTTTTATGAGGTTCAAGTTTGAAAAAAATCATTTTTTAATTGTTTTTATGAGGTTCAATTTTGAAAAAATCATTTTTTAATTGTTTTTATGAGGTTAAATTTTGAAAAAAAATCGTTTTCTTTTTATTGTTTTTATGAGGTTAAATTTTGAAAAAATCATTTTTTTTAATTGTTTTTATAAGGTTCAATTTGGAAAAAATCATTTTTTTAAATTGTTTTTATGAGGTTAAATTTTGAAAAAATCATTTTTTTAACTGTTTTTATGAGTTTAAAATTTGAAAAAAATCATTTTTTTAATTGTTTTATGGGGTTAAATTTTGAAAAAATCATTTTTTTTAATTGTTTTTATGAGGTTCAATTTTTAAAAAAAAATCATTTTATTTTAATTGTTTTTATGAGGTTTAATTTTGAAAAAATCATTTTTTTAAATCTTTTTATGAGGTTCAATTTTGAAAATATCATTTGTTTTAAATTGTTTTTATGAGGTTAAATTTTGAAAAAATCATTTTTTTTTAATTGTTTTTATGAGTTTAAAATTTGAAAAAATCATTTTTTTTTAATTGTTTTTATGAGGTTCAGTTTTGAAAAAAATCATTTTTTTAAATTGTTTTTATGGTGGTTCAAAATGGAAAAAATCGTTAAACATTTTGTACATTCATCTTTGTGCATTTTTAATTTTTGATTTTTATCCCCTACATGCGTGTGAGGTTCGTACAGGGGTAGCTTTACCAGTTTTCAAAGCTACAGTTTCGATTCCAGCTGATGGTACCTATAGACTTTTTTTTTTTTTTTTTTTAAATCACGACTCTATAACAATATATACGAAATCTAGAAAAATTAAAATATCATATTTAAGCTTATGTTATGACAGGGGAAAGCTTAATTTGGGTAACTTAACGGAAACCGGTATGTCAACGCGATTATGAAATTGTGTGTGTGTGTGTGTGTGTGTGTGTGTGTGTGTGTGTGTGTGTGTGTGTGTGTGTGTGTGTGTGTGTGTGTGTGTGTGTGTGAGAGAGAGAGTTGGCCTGGTCATTACTAAAATGAGTAAACATTTGGGAATTCCAAGTGCTGTATGTGCTCTCTGCTTATCTCGGCATTGTTTCCAGTCAGTCCTGGCCCTCTCTTTGCCACTAGACCCAAGCAGTGCCGATTCAGAAGAGGTGTGGTTGGAGATGACGTAAACCTTGCCTTACGATTACACACGCAGCTATCCTCACAAGAATGTCCATTGTCTTTTGAGACTGAACAAAGGCATCGATTTTTTTTTTGGATTATTAAAACTCCTGTTCTCATATTGTATGTTATTTTCACAACGTTTCGTCCAATGTAACCTCCGACCTTCTTCAGGTTTCTTTTTATATTTTTTTTCTGAGTATTTCAGATGAGACTTAGCAATAAATGCTTTTTGAGATTATTAAAATTCTTGTTCTCATCTTTAGTGTTATTTTCACAACGTTCGTCTGATTTTCACAACTTTCCTCCCATGTAACCTCCGACCTTCTTTATGTGTATCTTATCGAGTTCGGGAATCTCCGTCGAAATCCGGAATCTGGGTAGAATTTTAAACATAACTCATTCAAATATCAACCTTAAGCCGCAATCTTTAAATTTTATGAAAACATGTCGGTACTGGTCTCACAAAAATTATTCCATCGAACGTTTTTGTTTTCTTTTTATAAATCCTTGCAAACAACTAAAGCGGACATTTTTTTTATTTTTTTATTTTGCTTTTATTGTTTGTTTGTTTGTTTTGGGTTTTTTTGTTTGTTTTGTTTTTTGTCTATTTGTTGTGGTTTGTTTTTGTATTTTTAATGATGAGTTTATCGGGAGGAGACGCAATTATGGATTTGTTGAGTGACGCGATGTACTCAACAGGTTGGAAGAAGCCTTTTATTTTATCAGATGCGGACGTTAGCAGCAACGACGATAATAGGAACGGTTATTTGCGTAAGTGGGGTCGTTTCTTAATTAATCTGACTGGGCGTGTTTGTGTGTCAGGGTAGGATGACTAAAAAAACGTAAATTAGAGGAAAATGATGGGAGAGTCTGTGTAATGATATAAGAATCAAAACAGAGAATACTCTCCTTCTCTCTCTCTCTCTCTCTTCTCTCTCTCTCTCTCCGCTTTCCTCTTTCCTCTTCTGATCCCCCCTCGTACTCCCTCTCCCTCTTTCTCTCTGTCTCTCTATCTCTGTCTGTCTCTCTCTCCGCTTTCCTCTTTCCTCTTCTGATCCCCCTCTCACTCCCTCTCCCTCTCTCTCTGTCTCTTTCTCTTTCTCTCTCTCTCCTTCTCTCTCTCTCTCACTCTCTCCGCTTTCCTCTTTCCTCTTCTGATCCCCCCCTCTTACTCCCTCTCCCTCTGTCTCTCTGTCTCTGTCTCTCTCCGCTTTCCTCTTTCCTCTTCTGATCCCCTCTCACTCCCTCTCACCCCCCTCTCTCTCTCTCTCTCTCTCTCTCTCCGCTTTCCTCTTTCCTCTTCTGATCCCTCTCTCTCTCTCTCTCCGCTTTCCTCTTTCCTCTTCTGATCCCCTCTCTCTCTCTCTCTCTCTCTCTCTCTCTCTCTCTCTCTCCTCCTCCTCCTCTCTCTCTCACTCTCTCCGCTTTCCTCTTTCCTCTTCTGATCCCCCTCTTACTCCCTCTCCCTCTGTCTCTCTGTCTCTGTCTGTCTCTCTCTCCGCTTTCCTCTTTCCTCTTCTAATCCCCCTCTCACTCCCTCTCCCTCTCCCTCTGTCTCTTTCTCTTTCTCTCTCTCTCCTTCTCTCTCTCTCTCACTCTCTCCGCTTTCCTCTTTCCTCTTCTGATCCCCCTTCTCTCTCTATCTCTCCTTCTCTCACTCTCTCCGCTTTCCTCTTTTCTCTTCAGATCCCCTTCTCACTCCCTCTCACGTCCTCTCCCTCTCTCTCTCTCTCTCTCTCTCTCTCACTCTCTTCGCTTTCCTCTTTCCTCTTCTGATCCCCCTTCTCTCTCTATCTCTCCTTCTCTCACTCTCCCCGCTTTCCTCTTTCCTCTTCTGATCCTCCCTCTTACTCCCTCTCCCTCTGTCTCTCTGTCTCTGTCTCTCTCCGCTTTCCTCTTTCCTCTTTCCTCTTCTGATCCCCCTCTCACTCCCTCTCACCCCCTCTCCCTCTCTCTCTCTCTCACACACTCTCTCCGCTTTCCTCTTTCCTCTTCTCATCCCCCTTCTCTCTCTATCTCTCCTTCACTCACTCTCTCCGCTTTCCTCTTTCCTTTTCTGATCCCCCCTCTTACTCCCTCTCCCTCTGTCTCTGTCTCTGTCTCTCTTCGCTTTCCTCTTTCCTCTTCTGATCCCCTCTCACTCCCTCTCCCCCCCCCCTCCCCCCCTCTCTCTCTCACTCACTCCGCTTTCCTCTTCTCATCCCCCTTCTCTCTCTATCTCTCCTTCTCTCACTCTCTCCGCTTTCCTCTTTCCTCTTCTCATCCCCCCTCTTACTCCCTCTCCCTCTGTCTCTCTGTCTCTGTCTCTCTCCGCTTTCCTCTTTCCTCTTCTGATCCCCCTCTCACTCCCTCTCACGCCCTCTCCTTCTCTCTCTCTCACTCTCTCCGCTTTCCTCTTTCCTCCTCTGACCCCCTTCTCTCTCTATCTCTTCTTCACTCACTCTCTCCGCTTTCCTCTTTCCTCTTCTGATCCCCCTCTTACTCCCTCTCCCTCTGTCTCTCTGTCTCTGTCTCTCTCCGCTTTCCTCTTTCCTCTTCTGATCCCCCTCTCACTCCCTCTCACCCCCTCTCCCTCTCTCCCTCTCTCTCTCTCTCTCTCTCTCTCTCTCTCTCTCTCTCTCTCTCTCTCTCTCTCTCTCGAAACTGATGTAGCCAGAGATAAAACTTCTGAACCGCGGTTGCCCCGGAACTCTAAGATTCCGCACAAAGTCCTTTTCGCAAGGATATGTGAGAATGGTTTTCGTGTGTATTATCTTTTTTCGTCATTGTTTGTGGGGGCTAGTCCCGAAGGGTTCCACAAGAACAAGTGAAATAAGGTATGCGATATTTAGCTTTATTTAGTTTCATATATATGTGTGTGTGTGCGTGCGTGTGTATGTAACCGTGTCTGTCAGTCTGTTTGTCAGAGGAACGGTGTCTACCAACCTCCTCTGTCAACTTTTGATCTACAGACTGAAAACTTGATCTACAGGGTGGCCACAAAGTCACGCATCAATATTAATTAAAACAGTTAAAAATTTTTTTAAAAAAAGTTATAGTAGTTAAAAAATTATATTAATAAAATATAAATATTAACATTGGTGCGTGACTTTGTGGCCACCCTGTATAGGAGATTTAATCTTTAGCCGGTAAAAAAAATAGCTGCTAACGTGTCAGAAGTAAAAAGAATTGGAACTTTGCAGGCGTAAATCGTCTTAAAGTACTCTTATATGCATGCGCAAATATACATTTAATATACGTTAAATCAGTGAAATTTTAAAGTTTCTTTATCCATCTGACAATAGTTCAAACAGTACCGACTAAGGCTGGAGCGCTAAATGTTTTGGTTTCAATTCTGATTAATGGCACCCAAGTCGTTTTTTATTACTTTTGAAATCACTATCTACGGGGTATAAGATTATAATCAATAGCGTATTGGCTCTATGATAATAACGATGAAATCTATATAAATTAAAATATCACGTATTTTAAGACTGGGCCACGCAGAGGGGGGCACTACTATATATTGGTCACAATATAATAATCAATAGAGAATTGGTTCTATGATAATAAATGTGAAATCTGTATGAATTAAAATATCATATTTAAGCATATTTTACGACCGGGCAACGCTAAGCGGCCTGCTAGTATATATATATATATATATATATATATATATATATATATATATATATATATATATATATATATATATATATGTGTGTGTGTGTGTGTGTGTGTGTGTGTGTGTGTGTGTAGCAAGTTATGAAAATATATATGGCAATTATAAACTACACAGAATATTCCACGTTTCATCCTCGTGAGAATTCGTCAAGCTTATGCGCATAAGCCTAACGAATTCTCACCAGAATAAAACGCAGAATATTCTGTGTAGCTTAATTGCCATACATATTTCCATAACTTACTACCGAGCTCTACCTATGTATTGAGCACTGTTGAAGTAAATACTGAAAATTTATGCATAAAATTATATCCTCGTATATTAATTTATGTGATTAAATGAAGTAATCATATATATATATATATATATATATATATATATATATATATGTCGTTAAATATTACAGAATTCTAAAATTCTAAGTGATAATATTGATCCCAACCAAATTAAATCAAAAAACATTAAAATATGTACTTGTACTGGTCCATGGAACAATGTCTGATAACATCTATAGTTTACCAAGCCAATATAACAATCAAAGAAGATCCTATTATAAATAAATATTACATTGGTATTACGGGCAATATTTTCAAAGAAATATATATATATATATATATATATATATATATATATATATATATATATATATATATATATATATATATATATATATGCTCTTTGGACTATTCAAATTACACTAATTTTACCTGAAACTAACACCAATTGGAATATTTTATAAATTCACCTTTTTATGTATGCCTCGAAGAAAAATTACATTTTATGAGATTTAAAGATACAGATAAGCTTCTAAATAAAAAACATGAGATATCAATTAATTGTAGACATTACAAATCACACCGTTTTTAGTACACTCCACACAAACTCAATTTTAACATCAATTAATTTAGTTTTTAATCTTTACTTTAATACTACTATTTTTAATTTATTATTTAAATTCTAATAATTAGTAATAACACAATCATATATTTATACCCTCTAACAAAGGTCTTTATCTTGTTTGCATCAAACGTATTGCCTTTCTATATATCTCGTCTTTGAATATCCCGTTGTCATTTTGATTACTTTTATTGTCATTCCGGTTATTTCATCATCTTAACTTTTTAATAAATAATAATATTATATATTTTTTATCATATGTTTTTTTATGTATCATATATTTTTTATATCATATATGTTTTTTATATCATTCAAACAATACCGTGTTTGAATATATGGTTAATTGGTAGTTTTAGTCATTTAGAACTGCTTTAGAGCTTCACCGCTCAATCACTTTTCGATTAAATTCCAAACAGTTATGACAGTTTATAGCTCACCTTCTCAGATATATTGTGGAAAAAGAATTTTCAATTTTCGTTCAGTAAAACAAAAGTTTTCTGGTGTTCAAAATCGTAAAAATAAACGTAAGGAGGTGAGCGACGTTTTTTATGACTAGTTTCCATAGCAACCACGTCGCTTCAGCGAATACTGTCGCTACCAATTCACTGCTCTCGCGAAAAGAGAAGAACCAAGTGAAACAGAGGGAATAAAAGAATGAAAGGGAGATAATTAGGGGGATTTATTGAAAGCAGACGAGTGCCGTACATTGTTCTTAACATATGTGTAGACTGAAATTAAACAAAGAACAAGTGAATTTACTAGAAGCCTGGAAAAATCATGGATTTCAATTGAAAAATGCAAGAAAAGCAATATGGTTAAGCTTAAACATGGAAAAGTAAAGAACTAGTTGTTAAAACTGGAAAAGAAAAGGACAAGATATTTTAGTAATTTTTTTAATCCAATTTATAACATTATATAATCAATTCTTAATGTTGCAATATTTTAAGTTATATTTTATTATATTTTTTACTAGAGTATCTTGTTCAATTGTTTATGTAAACATAAATAAAAGTGTGTGTATATATATAAAGTATATATATATAAAGTATATATATAAATAAAGTATATATATATATATATATATATATATATATATATATATAAAATTTTAGTCATCCAATGAATTTTAAAATTTATGACACGAAATGTTTGAATTTCAGATAAAAAGATTTGTATTATTCTATGTAAGGCAAAGAATACATTGGAAATATTTTAACTCTTTATCCTATAGGACTTCGATGTCTACCATCTCTTCAGAGGAGAAAATATTAGCAAATAGTTATATTAGTTTGCACCTTATTTGCTAAAGTCAATCAGACATGGAAAATCAGAATTAAAAATTGATGTAGTAATTAAAAATCATAGAGTAAACGAAGTTAAAGAAAAAGATATAAAAGTAAATATCCAAATTTTTAGGTGGGATATTACTTATAGAATGTTACTGTCAATAATATATTGTAGATCTTATAATCACAGGTTTCCATACCAGCTGATTGAATAATTTTATTCTGAAGTATATATATATATATATATATATATATATATATATATATATATATATATATATATATATATATATATATATATATATCAGAATAATGTAATGCAATAAATCTACTGGTATGGAAATCCAGTGATTATCGGTCTTACAAAATATTATTGGCTGTAATATTTTATTTTATGGGTAGACATCGAAAACCTATAGGTTAAGGAGATATACTTATATAAATGTATTCTTTGTCTTGCATATAATAAAATTCTAGATTTGAAATTTAACCATTTCACATCATAAAATTTAAATTACTAAATTATGATTATATATATATATATATATATACATATATATATATATATATATATAAGAACATAAACCTTGCTTTGAAACGGTCTGCACATCGTAGCGTGACTGTATTTACATAAAGAAAAAGAAAAACTATAATTTGCTCTCCTTCATTGAGCACTATCAACGACCTTTGTTGAAATTCAATTATTCTTATTTTTGGATGTCTTTCAACCTGGAATATATATATATATATGTGTGTGTGTGTGTGTGTGTGTGTGTGTGTGTGTGTGTGTGTGTGTGTGTGTGTGTGTGTGTGTGACTACTTCATAAATTAATATACGAAAGTATAATTTTATGCGTAGACTTTAAGTATTTACTTCAACAGTGCTCAATACATAGGTAGAGCTAATCTGACGAATTCTAACGTAGCTTAATTGCCACATATATTTTATAACTTACTATATATATATATATATATATATATATATATATATATATATAATGCACTCGAAAACGGCTAGGTTTATGAAATTTCACACAAATGTACCTTATATCTGGCAGTGTTCTTAGGCTTTGTACCAGAATGTCTTCAATAAGTATCGATAATCGATAATCGAAATAATCCGATGAAGCAAGAAACACACGATTTTGACCGAAGCTAACACCTTACACAGCCTAACATCACAAGTGCATTTGGGAAGTTATATTACCACACAAGCCGAAAAGCCCGACATATAAAATCAACAGTAGGTTACTGTATATGACAGGGGCGCGTTCGAACTGAATGTTTGTTTAGAAAGCAATTGAACTACACAAGACGAAAAGTTCTTTCTAGATGCCTGTTTGATTTCAATGTAAAAAATAGAAAACGGATCCAATATTAAAAACAAGCTTCAGAATATCGAAAACATTCAATTCTCTTATTCAGTCTAAACCAAACAAATTTAAATCAGAATTATCAAAGACTAGCGGGGGTAACCGGCATTGCATGGTGTGGTGAAGTGGGTTGGGTAAATGAAAACGAAATGAAAAATAAAGAATAAGCGAACGTAATAACCCTGTTTAAATCTTACAACTTTCTTTAAATCGGAAAAACAAAACAAAAAAAAACAATAAACGTGAGGCAAAATAAAGAATAAGCGAACGAAAAAGAAATGGCATAAATAACCATGTTTAAATGTTAAAACTTTAAAAATTCGAAAAAAAAATACATCTGATATCTAGGCTCGAACGTAGAATCTTAAGATAACGACGCTACCACTATAACGACTGGTCTATGATCGCGCGAGCAGAGTTAGGCCATTTTTTATATTTACACTAATTCAAGAAAGAACGTTTTTTGCGCATGCGCGTTTGGCTAAATTGCCATAAAGGAACAATTTTTTGCTACCCCTCCCTGTAGAAAAGTGCCCAGTGTTGAGGGTGAAGGGATTAATGTTTTTAGCCAGTTTTTCGGTATTTATTGTCCGAAGGCTCGAGCTTCAAAACGATACCGATCTTGTGAAAATCCGTCGCCTCTGTGGAAAGTTTTAGGCAGACATACAAACATACATACATACATTTTAAACAGATTTTTGCCCTTTATATTATAGAAGATGGTATGTTTCAGAAAAATTATCTTTTACAAAAATACATTGCAATTTTACTCACCCGTTAATTGATTTATGTTATCTGGGGCACTTCAAACTATATGATGTCTTTCTGTTGCTTCCCAATATACTCCCACATGGAGCGTGAGATGAGGGCAATGTCTGAAGTCATTTCCGAATCCGAAGCCGTGTCAAACTGAAAACGAACTAGACCGCTATTTACAAAAACAGTAATAAATTGTCTGCGAGATTAAAAATCAATTTTGAATGTTGTAATTTGATTTCTGCTAACCTGTTTTTTTTTTTCTTGAATTATTTGTGTGTTAAATTTTACTGACTTGTGTCTGTGTGTTGGACGTTTTACCTTTCTGAGAATTACAAAATCCATTTTAAGTTTGTAATTTAAACTTTCCTGACACATATGTTACTTAAATGGACAAAAGTACGAAAAATGCAAATCGTTACAACTCCAGCAATAACTTGTAGGGCTTTCCTTGAACGAAGTTTATAAGCAGTTGCTCGGACTGTTTATAACGGATGAGTTACTGGACTGTTGTGCTATCATAGTGTCACGTTTACGGCATTAAAAAAAAAAGTTGCCATTTTGTAGTGAGAGCTTTCAATGGGACATTAATTATCCTATTCCAATCTTGAAAGTAAACGCGTTCGAATGTTTTAATCCTATGGAGATTGTAGTCCTTCAAGGAATATCAGACTTTTAAACTGATCCTGCTATTTCATTTGAAAATGTTCGCACTCACGATTTTCATAACCAACAAATTCCATATAGTCGCCAGCATCGTTTTTGTCTTGTTTCGTTTTGTTTTTATTGTTGTTTCCTGCTAGTTTTTATGCAATTATAAAAACGTTCAAAATCGATTGATGAACGCTTAAACAAAAACGTCTTATAAGCTGTACAACTGAGCCAGAAGAATGAAATTTATGTAACAAATATGCTAATCTTTTCCAAATTGTTTTAATAATAGACGCATCTGCCAAGACGCCTCATTGAAACTGTCTTTATAACGTGAAAACCACGCAGTAATTTCTCGAGATTTGTCATAGACGAATTCTTTAATGTTTTCAGATAAGCTATCTGTAAAATCATTCGTGATTTGGGTGTGAACGTTTTAAGTTTTAAGTTGCTGTGTTGTTGTTGTTGTTGTTGTTGTTGTTGTTGTTGTTGTTGCGTTGTTGTGTGGTTACTGTTATTGTTGTTGTTGTTGTTGTTGTTGTTATTGTTGTCGTTTTTGTAATTGTTTTTGCGTTGTGATTATTGTTGTTGTGTTGTTGTTATTGTTTGTGTTATTGTTGTTGTTTTAATGTTATTGTTTTGTTATTGTTGTTGTAACTGTTATTGTTTTTGTGTTGTTATTGTTGTTGATTTTCTGTTGTTGTTGTTATTGTTGTTGTTATTGTTGCTGCTTTATTGTTTTTGTGTTGTTATTGTTGTTGATTTTGTGTTGTTGTTGTTGTTGTTGTTGTTATTGTTGTTGTTATTGTTGTTGTAACTTATTGTTTCAGTGTTGTTATTGTTGTTGTAACTGTTATTGTTTTTGTGTTGTTATTGTTGTTGATTTTGTGTTGTTGTTATTGTTGTTGTTATTGTTGCTGCTTTATTGTTTTTGTGTTGTTATTGTTGTGGTTACTATTGCTGCGTTGTTGTTATTGTTTCAGTTTTGTAAGGTTTTTACTGTTGTTGTATTGTTAATGTTGTTACTGTTGTTGATACATTGATGTTGTTTTGTTGTTTTTGTTGTTCATATTTTTGCTGAGTTGTTGTTATTTTTGTTGTTATTGTTGCTGTGTTGTTATTGTTGTCATTGTTGCTATTTTATTGTTATTGTTGTTTTTGTGTTGTTGTCATTGTTGTGCTGTTGTTGTTATTGTTGTTGCAATTGTGTTTATGTTATTGTTCTTGTGTTGTTGTTATTGTCATTGTTATTGTTGTTGTTTTTGTAGTTTTGTTGTTTTATCGTTGTCGTTGTTATAGTTTTTGTGTTGTTATTGTGTATTTGCTGTTATTGTTGCTGTTGTTGTTGTTGTTGTTGTTTTTGCTGTTATTGTTGTTGTACTGTTGATGTTATTGTTGTTATTATTGTTGTTATTATTGTTGTAATTATGCTTGTTGTTGTTGTTGTTGTTGTTTAATCATTATAATGATGATTCTTTTGTATTCGTTTCCCCGATATCTTTCTACTCAGAATTCTTTTTAGAAGGACCGGGTATTACAAGAAGGATCGTGTGATTTTAAATCGAAATGATTCCCCATTTAATAGTATATAAGAAAAATAACATCATAAAACCATTTTTAATGCATACACAGCATTTTTCTTGCATTCTGTTCTGGCCGCGACCTTTAACATTTACCGGCTTACAATGTACAAATTTCGTCACTAATCGATGTCACGTACTTTCGGGGCATTTTAAACGATGTTAGTATTTTGCAGGGTGGATTATAATTAATGTACGTTTTGTCCTATTCGAGAAGAAAAGATGAGAATAAGTATGAATTCGATATTCTATCTTCCTTTTGAAGATGATAGTACTGATGTAGTACTGAACGCCTATATTATATATGTTTGTTTGCTTGTGTGTGTGTGGGGGGGGAAATGTTTCTTCAATTATATTTAACTTTTTATTTATACCAATCCTTTAATTTATGAAGCTCGATGTAACTACAGAGTATATAACAAACACTGTTTTAGACGTGAGTATGCATCTCGAATCCAATGTCGCCAGTGTTATGGCTCGCAAGTAGCCACAAAGTAGAACAGAACAATGGAGAACAGTTTAAACACGTATTACATAAAAAATGGAAAGGTTACAAAAGATGTTACAAACGAACAGTGTAGATACTTCATCGAGCATGCGAGAGTCGCTCTGGAATTAGACCCCCGCCTGGGACCGTCATGCGTAAAGTTTATATGGACGATGGATTAGTCCATTTGGAGGGTGGTTCTCCACAACAATTACAAAATCCGAAAATTGAAAGAAAACTTGCAATTACTTTTTTTTCTTTGATAACGCCATCTTGGAATTTTCGCTTCGAAAACAGATTCTTTCAAGAATTGCACATGTCAAGTTAATTAAAAGAATTTTAAAAAAAACGGTAAGATGGTCAACATCTTGAAATTTGGAATTTTTTTTTTTTTTTTTTTTTCAATTTTCATCCCAAACTTTGAAGTAAGAGGCTACTATCTGGGACATAAGTTGCTGGGATATTATGAAGGGAGGTGGGCAGCAAGATGCCTGTTCAAATTACACTTGAACTTCTACATGGCCGTACAGTTAGGAAAGCAGAATCCCGTAAGGGAGTTCCAGCCTAACAGTTCTAGGGAAAAATCTATTGAAGTAGAAAGCTTTCTTACACCTAGGGATTTCTACTGTGAAAGGGTGGGATTTATCCCCTTGTCAGGTTTGTCAGTGGTATCCACGTCGAGCTGGTACAAGTGTTTGTAGTTCGTCAGATCATTCACCATTAAAATACTTGTAGAACGGACAGAGGGATGCAACATTTCGTCGATGTGACAGAGGCTGAAGCTTAGATGACAGTTCAGGACCTATCAGATTGGCGATTCTCTTTTGAACTCTGTCCAGGAGTGAGAGACTAGTAGCAGATGCACCTATCCAAATGTGACAACAGTACTTCATACATGGGCGAATGGTTTCCTTGTAGAGGTACAGGGTACTTTCAGGCGTAAGTAGCCTTCTAGCAAGGTAGAGAGAGCCAACCTTCTTTGCCGCAGCCTTGGCAATGCTCTCAATGTATCTGTTCCAACTCATGTTAGGCCGAGGAGTTTAAAAGAAGTACTTTCATGAAATGTGTTTTGGCCATTGCTATTGGTGGTAGAGAAGACTTCTTGTAATTATTGAAAGAAACAAGCTTAGTCTTGGCATCATTGAATGTGACCATCCATTTCTGTCCCCATTCCACTACAGATTGGAGGATATCCTCTAGTGTTTCTGTCATTTCCCCTATATATTAAATTATAGTGATTCAATGAATTTAAAAAAAACTTTTTTGAAGTGAAATGTTTGAGTTTCATATCAAAGATTTTTATTATTCTAAGCAAGACAAAGAATACTTTAGAAATTCTATCTCCATTATCTCTTTAGACATCGAAACCCTATAGGATGAGGAGATAGAATTTCTAAAGTATTCTTTGTCTTGCTTAGAATAATAAAAATCTTTGATATGAAACTCAAACATTTCACTTCAAAAAAGTTTTCATTGAATCACTATAATTTAATTATAATATATATTGATTACTATAATATATATATATATATTAATCACTATAATTTAATTATAATATATATATATTAATATTTAATTATAATATATATATATATATATATATATATATATATATATATATATATATATATATATATATATACTAGCAAAATTAACCGTCGTTGACTGGGTTCAAAAACAGCCTACAGGAAATGGACTCTGATTTATGAAAGTATGATAGGTTATGAAAAGGAAGGGTTGTAAAGAGATACCTTCAAATTTGGGGGTATCAAACCCAAAGCAAAATATGATGAAAGTAAAAATAAAATAGATAAACCCCATAATTTATTATACCGTACCTGTTCACATTGAAACACTTATCACAATATTCTGTGGATCTATATTAAAAAAAACCTTGTTAAACTTTGTGACATATTTCCATTCTATAGAGGTCAGGTGCGAACGAACACCTCATAATTTTATTATACCATATTTCTTCAAACTGAAACATAATTATCAAAGTATACTTACGCAGATAGATATGAAAAGTCTTTATTAAAGTGTGTGCCTATTTCCGTTCCATGGAGGCCAGGCGTGAAACGTAGACCCCACAATTTTATTATACCATCCCTATTTAAATTAAAACATATTTATCAAAGTATTCTTATGTACATCTATATCAAAAACACTTGTAAACGTTATTTTTAAAAAATTTTATTTCCATACTTTGTGGACCATGCGCGAACGCAGACCCCACAATTTTAATGAATCACCGTTCTGCCAGATCAAACATACCCATTCCTGTGCCTCGATACATCTTCGATCATTATATGTAATCAGTTTTTTAAAATAGTCAACCATATAGGAGCCTATTCGTGACCAGACACACACACACACACACACACACACATATTCAGCTTTATATTATATTATATATATATATATATATATATATATATATATATATATATATATATATATATATATAGGGGGGTATTTCCACAGTCAACGTCGTAGCTCACAAGAGCCACGAACGCCAACAAACTAGTTTTGCCTTTATTTGGGTTTATCAGTTGAACAAATCCGAGTGTAAAAATCCTACTTTTGAAACATCGGCTTGGGTTCTCGTTGGTTGGAAGACCACATGACTTATTCGAGAGGAAGTCGGTTCATTACATCGTCGGATTTCGCCGCGGTTTGCTTGATCTGTGTTAATTAATATACTTTCTTGTGTGTGGCGTTATTGCTAAGGTGGCAAGGTACTCACCTCGTATGCAACAGAATGCTCGGATTTAGATGATGATGATGATGATGATGATGATGATGATGATGATGATGATGATGATGATGATGATGATGATTTACATGATATAGGTGCTTCAGTATTAAGGAAATGCAAAAAAAAATATATAACTTGTTTGTTGACATTGTCAGATAATTTTAATCTTTCGATAGAAATCAAATTGTAATGCTTCGGATCTTGTTTCCAATAATTAAAAGAGTTTTCCTATTTCTGATCTATTAAGTTGACTAGAAAGTTCTTGGGTTTCAAATGATGTATTTTCAAATAAGTTTTCGTTATAATATTTTTACTTAATATATCATTTTGAATAGTGTTTTCGCTCTATCTAATCGTTGAATACAAGATGGAAATAAGAAAATTCGCACAGTTTTCTTATTTCAATTCAAGCTAGGCCGAAAAGCTACTGAAACAGCTCGAAATATAAACGAAACGTTTGGCCCAGGAACCACTACTGAACGCACAACACAATGGTGGTTTAAGAAATTTCGTGGCGGCGATGAGTCTTGAAGATGATGAGCATAGTGATCAGCCATCGGATGTTGACAATTAACAGCCTTAGTCAAAGCCAATCCACGCACAACTGTTCGAGAACTTGCTTCTGAATTAGACGTAATGTATACAACGATTTCCAACCACTTGAGAGAGATTAGAAAGATTTTTTAAAAAAAAACTTGATAAATCGGTACCTAACGAATTGAACGACGTTATGGTGTGTTATCTTCCTTTCTTTTACGCAACAAGAACGACCTGTTTCTCGACCTGGTTGTGAATTCCGATGAAAAGTGGGTTCTTTATGACAACCGGCGACGCTCAGCTCAGTGGTTAGACGTCGACGAAGCTCAACGACACTTCACTGCCAGAGTTGCACTAAAAAAAGGTCATGCTTGCTGTTTGGTGGTCTGCAACCAGTCTCATCCATTACAGTTTGTTTATTTTTTAATTCTTTGCAGGCATTTCTTATCTAAGGTTTTAACCGGGAAAAGTTTAATTATGAAGAATAGAGTGAAGGTAGACGATTTGAATGGTTTCTTCAGATCAGAAAACTTGCATTACTAACGTTAACAATAACACAAACCCAAAACCTTCACTATCAAAATGATTCCCATTGTTAGTGAACGTCTGACTTTTGTAGGAATTAACATTGAAGAATATTTTCTCTCAATCAATGTTGAAGAATTTGATTGGATTCGCAATCCTTTCTACAATTTATTGTAAGACTTTGAACTTCAACCTCCAGAAGAATATCGTTAAAAACTGATTATTAGCACAAGTTACAGTTCCATAGGAAAATTGTTTAAATGGCCCTGTGGTGCAATGGTTAAAGGCGTTGATTAACAGTCAGTTCTTAATGACATGCTTTTTTTATTTATCTATGTTCACTCCAAACACAATACCACTGTGAATTAGGGGCATGCTAAGTGGGGGGTTGTGGAGCGAGATGTTTGTTCATAGTAGAATTGTCTAAATGGCCCTGTTGTGCCATGGTTAAAGGCGTTGATTAACAATCAGCTCTTAGTGACATGTTGTTTTTGTTGTTTTATTTAAGTTCCCGCCAAACGCAATTCCACTTTGAATTAGAGACTACCTAAGTGAGGAGTTGTGCAGCGAGATGCTTGTTCACATTACATTTAAATTTATGCATTTGAGTACAGTCATGTAAACGAGAAGCCTGAGGGAAATTCCAAAGGCTAGAAGTGCAAGGAAAGAAGCCATTAGAGTGGATAGCCCTTCCGAGATCTGGGGACACTGATCGAGAGAGAAAGAGAAAAAAGTAGTGGGAGAGTGGTAATTAACTTCTGCATGTAAAATACACGTATAGAATTTAACTCAAAAAATATATACATTCAAATATTATCTTACCTGATTGGTCGATAAAATTAAATCCGAAAAAAAATATGGCAGTAAACACAGGCGGTGTAATTCTTTTCAATGTCAACCATCTTGAATGTGGCAAAATTAATCCAACGTTGTACAGGATATTAATATTATACATCAGCATCTTGTAAGCATCTCCCGGGAGGCTACAAAAGGGCTGAAACTATTAACTGCTTCGGTTGTTGGTGACGAACTGTGATTCTTAAAACGTTTCTTTACGCATATGTGATATTTGCGTGAAAAGTTAAATTCGCTCCAATATGACCAGATAGACCGGGTAAAAATCCTGTAGTTTCTAGTTCGATTATTAAGCTATTGATTTTGTTGGGGGAGGTATGAACCAGTAATTAGCGCCCTGAGTATGCTTGTCACATATAAATTTAAAACTGTCAATTTAAAATTTAAAATAATAATTTCGTCGGTCTATCACGCTTAAATTTAAAATAACAATTTCGTCGGCATGTCACACTTAAATTTAAAATAACAGTTTCGTCGGTCTGTCACATTTAAATTTAAAATAACAGTTTCGTCGGTCTGTCACATTTAAATTTAAAATAACAGTTTCGTCTGTCTGTCACATTTAAATTTAAATAACAATTCCGTCAGTCTGTCAGATTTAAAACAACAATTTCGTCGGTCTGTCACATTGAAATTTAAAAGTAACAATTTCGTCGGTCTGTCTCAAATTTAAAATAACATTTTCGTCTGTCACGCTTAAGTTTCAAATACCAATTTCGTCGCTAAAATATAGATTGAATGGACGCAACTTAAGTATAACTTTTTGTACGTTTCATCATTTTATCGCCACATGGAAAGTTTGCAATATTTTAGACTCGAATCAATAGGCATTACCTGTTCGGTGTTGGCTGGAGGTCGCGAGTCGTCCGTTTCTACTTTTCAAGTGACCACTGAAGTATCCTGATAAGGGCATAATAACATCGGTTTTCACTGGACGTCCCATAATCATATTTGCTGTTCTTTGAATCCAGACGAAGATTGGGAAATGATTATCCGACGAGTCCTTATCATTTAACGCGGGAATGGAACGTTGATGAAGAATTCCACCAACGTGGATTCTTGATAAAAACCGGCAATCCTTTCAAGAAGGTTGTTCGCGTGTATTTCCGTTCTGAAAGAAGTGATGAGTCAGTGGTTCCTACAGAGGTGCGGTGCCGAGGAAACGGTCCGAATCTCTCCAGGACTTCAAAAAATAAATGGGTGGGTACCTTGTCGAGATTGATTGATATTCAAAGAGAGTTCCAAGCGAGAAAGAAGAAGAAGAAGAAGAAGAAGAAGAAGAAGAAGAAGAAGAAGAAGAAGAAGAAGAAGTTCATAGAGGGGAGAGACAGAGAGCAAAAAATCGAGGCAAGCATCAGAAAGATAAGAGGAAAAGAAACATATGAGAGACAATGATATCAGATTGGAAGAGTATGCGGGTGTGAGAGAAAGAGAGATACAGGAAGAGAAGGAAAAGAAAGAGAATCAGAGAGAGAGATAGACGGGAATGAGACAAAGGGAATAAAAGAAAGTTAGGTATCAGAAAGAGAATCAAAGAGACAGCTAGAGGGCGAAAAAAAGATCAGAGATAAGGAATCAGAATTTGCGTTTACGTGTGAGAGACACGAAGAAAAAGACGGAGAAGGATAGAAACAAAACGAGAAAGCGAACGAAAGAATGAAAATGGAAAGAGGATTTTATTCTTTTGGCTCAGATCAAAGTGTAGTGTCAGTTCGATTAAATTCGGGGAGGAGAGGCATCCTCTAGGAATTACTTCTTCCTTTCGCTACGGAGTAATTTCCTATGGTGCGAGCCGCCTTAATTCTGTAAATTAGTGCCGAAAAAAAAACTACACTATTATTTTCCTCCCCAGGCAGAATGGTCATAAGAATAAATTCAAAACAAGAAAATATTGCTTGATTGGCGTCCAATAATTTTTTGTCAAATTGCGATTTCTAAATTTTTTTTTCTTTTTTTTTTTACATATTGTAGCCACTAAAATCATTTAAATACTCAAAAGCGACAGAAATTGGAGGAATATTTATTAATTGATAACTAATATTGGTCGTTCAAAGTTCAGAAAAGTTAGAGATATCGTAAATTTTCATGAAGGCCTCTTGTCCCTCTTTGCCTCCTTTGTATTAATTAAATTAAATATAGCTCACATCACTCACTCTCACGAATAATTCAAAATCACAATTATCGGATAATTAGTTTAGAAGTGAATCATATATAAATTATTTACTTGAAATGTACTCAGTTAATACTAATTGTAATGGATTAAAAAAAACTTTTTTTCTAATGAAAGAAATGTTTATATAAATGTTGAAAATTTTGAAAAAATTCAAGCTCACTGAATGGCCCTTTTTTTGAGTTCCAGAGCATGTATAGTCTAATATAATAATTTTCCATAAGTTGTCCAAAATAGTGTTTTTCTAAGTTTTTAAAGATAAACAACTGATGAGTACGTGACTAAATATGCAGCAATAACATAATTTTGCAAACTTGTTAATAGCAATACGAAACAATATTGCAATGATTACCTTTTGAAAAGTAATAAATGACCAACTGAGAAAATTTGATATCTGAAACTTGGAAAATTATTATTATTATTATTATTATTATTATTATTATTATTATAATAATAATAATAATAATAATAATAATAATAATAATAGTAATAATAATATACTAGCTGGGCGCCCGGCGTTGCCCGGTCATAAAATACGCTTAAACATGATATTTTAATTTATGCAGATTGTGTATGTACTATTATAGAATCAATCTTCTATTGAATATTATATATTACGAGGAATAATTTGCCCGGTGGACTAATTCGCAAAAAAAAATTGTTTAAATAATAATGATAACGTCATCCATCAAATTCCATCTATGTGTTTTTTTTTTGTTTTTTGTTTTTTTTTTTTACAACATCACGCCAGCTGATATTTGGGTTTGACGATCTTAAAAATAGTCTTTCTTCTCATATAGATAAAAAAGAAGAATTTTTACATGGGAATATTTTACTTTACACCGGCGAACATGAAAATTTTTGTATATTGTTTTAGTTCAGTTTATATATAGTTCAGCCTTTTTTGAATAAGTGTGTAAAAACAATTAGTGAAATTGGTCAATTATTTAATTTTTGAGAGGATTTTAAAAATCGTGTTGTTTTCAATGATTATGTCAAAATATGTAGAAATAACATTTGGTTCCATTTTTCTTGGAGATTTTTTGGAAAATTCACCAGTTTTACACAGAGTAAAAAAAGTTTTTTTTTATAATCTTTCTTTTTGAGAATACTGTAAAAATTACAATCAAATTTTTTTTACAAGTTTTTCCTGTTATTATGTGTTAAAACCGGTGAAGACATCTGCAACATCAACATTAACTGCTATATATATATATATATATATATATATATATATATATATATATATATATATATATATATATATATATATATATATAGCAGTTAATGTTGATGTTGCAGATGTCTTCACCGGTTTTAACACAGAGTAAAAAAAATATGAGATATTTTTTATAATCTTTTTTCTTGAAGATACTGTAAAAATTAGCATTGTTTCAATTTTATTTTACCAGTTTTTACTGTTATTACAGTGAGGTAGGGGTCGAAAATTCCGCCTTTATTTTATATATATATATATATATACATATATATATATATATATATATGTATATATATATATATATATATATGTATATATATATATATATGTGTATATATATATATATATATATATATAAATTCCGCCTTTATTATATATATATAAATATATCAATGTCACCTTTATTATACACACACACATAAATATATATATATAAATATATATATATATATATATATATATATATAATATATATATATATATATATATATATATATATATATATATAGTGGTGGTGGTGTCGATAGTGATGCTTTTAACTTTCACTAAAGACTGAAGTGCAGACATTTAAAGTAGAATTTGCTGTTTCTGTCGAATCCTCATCTTTGCAAAGATAACAACGTCAGTATGTTACGATAATTGCTTTGAAAACTAATAATAATGGAAGCGGTCAGAAATGCGAAAATGGAATCGTTTTAGCCAACACCCAAACGCTAATGTAATATGAATTACCTGCTTCACAATGGTAACCTTAGGTGGGTTGCATTGGCATCCCCCGAAAAAGGGAGTGTCTCGAGAATATGAAAACCACAAGTCGCATGCATATCTTGGTTAGAGAGGTGACGTTAGGTTTTTGCAGTTTTTACAATCTGTCGACGTCCTCCTACATACAGCGCCTGGTACTTTCAAACGACCATCAATCTGGTACTAACCAGGCTCAACGTTGCTTAATTTCGGTGATCTAATGAGAACCGGTGTGCCAACATGATTATGCCGTATATGGAAACTGGATTCTTAGTTTTCATAATCGGCTATATGTCTGTCTGTCTGTCTGTCTGTCTGTCTTCATATTTTCACACTCTATCTCCTCCGAAACTAAAAGTTTCAGATTGGCGCTAGGGACTTCAAATGATTGGATTTTTTTACGTACCGTTCTTTTATGGGATTTTAACCCGGTAAAAATAGTTTTTTAAGGGGTCAAAAATGGGTCCAAATTGAAAAATCGTTACACATTTTGTAGATTTATCTTAGATTATTCTTAATATTTAATCAGTTCATATTCGTGTTATGTTGGTGCAGTGGTAACGTCATCAGCTTTCAGTTTCGGTTTTGATTCTAGCTGGTGGCAATCAAATACTTTTTTTATTTTTGAAATCACGACCCTATAATAATATATACGAAATCTGGACAAATTAAAATATCATATTTAAGCGTATTTTTCGCGCGAGCATAGCCGGGAACAGCCAGCCCCCCCCACCCCGTTAGTACTTAGTTTAACTTGAGAGTGGGATCCACCCATCGGCATATTTTAATAGTTACGATCGGTAATATATTAATCCCCTTTCCCAAAGGAGGGGGGGTCCGAATTAACCATATTTCATTCTGACATTGGAAGGTATAGTCAACCAAGTGTGCCTCTAGGTTATTCCGGCTAAGTAGGAATTCAGTTGAAGTGGCTTCTCTCGCTTCACGGTGCAAATGGGTATTATGCTCTTTTGAGGAGTGAAGGGTGAAACACAAAAAAAAGGAAGGAAAAAGAAAGGAATAAAAACGGACAAAATTCCAAGACTCAGTAACACGCAACAATCGTCTCCAAGGATTCTCGTAACCGTCTGTTCACGCTCTCCTTGCTGCCTCCTTTTATGCAGTTGAACAGCGAGATTTTGCACACGAGCCGCGAGATTTTACGTCACTTTGCGAGACTGCTTACTTATAAAATAGTGGGCGCCGCCATCTTGATTCCTTTTTTCTTCTCCTCCCCGGACAGCTTGATTCCACATGAGGCCCACCCGCGGATGCTTTAATGGTAAGCCACAATTTTTCCTACAAATGGCACTCTGGAATGGTACAAAAAAGCCGAGAACAGGTTCCCCGATAGGGACGCTTCAGATGATTAACCGACCGACATGAACGAAACTGCTGAAATTGTGGCTTTTATAATTTTCTATTTTGTTTGTGATAGATCGCGTTTTAAAGTTAATTCATACTTTTATGAATCAGATACTTCTTTTTTATTAGGGGAGATCACCGCGTATCAAGACCCGAAGGTACTCGAGAATAAGGGTTAATGAATGTTATTTAGCCAACTGTGATGATCGGTTATAGTGGTATAGCACTATGTTCGACTGAGGAGAGTTAAGAAAATGACAAAGGATAAAAGTAAAGGAAGTAGGTTTAGCGAGTAATAAAAGAACTTATCAATAGACAATGGATAGGAATTTTTTTTCTTAACGCAGACAAAGAGAAGTAAGGATAGGGTTTTAATTAAGGTGTGATTAAAGGCGATAGCAAAAGGACTGAATTATGAACTAAGGATCGAACAATAGGAACGACACTTGACGGAGTGGGGACGTAGTCATACATTTAGTTAGTTGAGGCCTGAACTCCGAGGTGAGCGGTTGGATTTTGAATACAGCCGAGAGCAGTTGGTTGATCGAAGGTTCTCTGATGGAGATGGGAAGATGAACTGGCGGCAATAAACGTACCCAGCCTCGGCAGAACGTGCGTGTGAATTAAGATGTAGAAACACAACTCCCAATCAACGTATATATGAAGCACCAGCGTCTGTAGTTTTCCTGTATTTGTTTTGTTTTATTTTTATACTTGTGGACCAGCGTGCGTCCCCATCGACGGTCGCCAGTGAGAAAATGACGATACGGACATAAGATGAACGAAAAATTCGCGGCACACACAACGTTCGGAGTCGGCGGCCTGTTGATGAGGCCATGTGGGGTCAAATTAGAATTAGGTAGTGCTCGTTTATTTAAGAGGAAAGTTCAATATGAACTTATATACATTTTTAATATTGAAACCGGCCATGTTATAGACCGTTGGGAAGCGGCCCTGTGGTATTGTGTTCTGCAACCATGCAGTTCTATGAAATAAACTTTGCTCATAGAATTTGCGTTTAGTTGAAGGCACAGATAGATAAGGACAATTGTTGGAAGTTGTTGCAGCTAGACAAGTGTCTGTTGAAAATGTTGTGCAGGGGGGTGCATAGTTAGAAGCTCAGTTTTACCATGTGTTTCTACGATATCGTTTTAGTAAGAATCCTTTCTAGAAAGAAATCAAGAGCGACCACGTGAAGGTTGCCAACATCCAAAGTAACAGTGTTTTTGTGGAACGAAGTGGATTCAAACTTGGCGCACCCAGTTGGTGCCGTTAACTCTTTAACCACCGTCAGATCCCCGTTTTAAACTGTCCAACATTGGATTCTCTACTCACACAGATGCAGCGGGCAGCACAACCCATAGCTTCGCTATATCTCACTCCCTATCACAAATTGTTACGTTTCCAACCCGTTTCCCTGACCAGGAAGAACAACACGCATCACTTCTAGATTTGTTTTTGACCACAGTTCCCGATGACTGCATAACGAAGGCCCACAGCCCACTCGGGAACGCTGATCATGCAGTGATAATGGTTGAAATCGCCCTAAACTCTAGACCCAAAACTGAAGAGCCAGTGCTCAAAACAACGAGATATTATAATAAGGCTGACTGGGAAGCCATCAGGGAACTAATTAGAGATGCTCCATGGAAAAATATTTTCTCTCTCCCTGCTGAACAATGTGCAAACGAGACCACTGACTGGTTCAAAACTGCAATCGAAGCGCATGTTCCCATGCGGAAATTTTATAGTAAGCCCCACTCTCCCCAATGGTTTACGTCGACTTGTGCAACTGCCATTACTCAAAAGCAGCATGCATACCGTGGGTTTAACCGACATAAGTCCAGTTCAAACAGACTGAAGTATATAGAAGCTAGAAATAACGTTAAGAAAGAAATAGCGACAGCTAAGAGAGAATTTACGGAAACCACTAAAAAGCGCATCGAAGCACAAAAACTAGGAACTCGAGACTTCTGGAAAATCTACAACAGTGTAGTAAATAATGGGCAATCAACAATTCCCCCACTAACCAACAATCACGAGGTTGTCTCCTCAGCAACCGACAAGGCTAACATGCTTGCCAGTCGGTTTGCCTCAAACTCCACACTGGACCCTTCCAACCACCCCCTACCTGACTTTCCTATGCGGACAGACGCCACACTAGACGATCTGAAAACCACCCCTGCTCACGTGCATGCTATCATAAAAAACCTTGACACCTCAAAAGCATGTGGACCCGATCTTATCCCAGCTGTGCTATTAAAAAAGTGCTCAGCCGAAGTAGCTCCAGTTCTCTCCAAACTCTACAACAAATGTCTTAATGAAGCTTGCTTTCCGGGCTGTTGGAAAACTGCTTCTGTTGTACTAGTATTCAAGAACTCTGGCGAAAGGACAGACCCATCAAATTATCGCCCCATTAGCCTCCTCCCACTTTTTGCCAAAATATTTGAGACCATAATTAACCATGCTCTAGTCCATCATCTTACAGATGCTAAACTACTGACTGACAAACAATATGGATTTAGACAAGCCCGTTCCACAGCAGACATCCTCACTGTGATCTCTGAACGTATATACCATTCACTGGACAAAGCGGGGGAAGGCAGAGCGGTAGCTCTAGATATATCTAAGGCTTTTGACAGGGTATGGCATGAGGGTCTCCTCAGTAAAATCAGATCATACGGTATCACTGGTAGAATACTTAACATAATTAAATCCTTCTTAGATAAGAGAAAAATCCAGGTAGTCCTCGACGGTCGCACATCTAAACAATATGATATAAATGCGGGAGTGCCCCAGGGTTCTATCCTTGGACCTCTATTGTTCCTGATATTCATAAATGACCTCCCCGACAACATTGCCTCTGAGATGGGTATATATGCTGATGACACTACACTCTATCGCAGACACGACAGGAAGACGAATGAACACATTTCTAAAGAAATGGCAGAAACACTAGAGGAAGACCTCCAATCTGTAGTGGAATGGGGACAACAGTGGTTGGTCGCGTTCAATGCTGCCAAGACAAAACTAGTTTCATTCAATAATTACAAGAAACCCTCTCTACCACCCATAGCAATGGCCAACGACTCTTTATCTGAGAGTCCATCTTTCAAACTCCTTGGCCTAACGTTCACAGGAAACATGAGTTGGAACAATTACATTGAAGGCATTGCCAGGGCCGCTGCAAGAAAGGTAGGCTCTCTCTACCGTGCTAGAAAACTACTAACACCCGAAAGTATCCTGTACCTCTATAAGGCCACCATTCGCCCATGTGTGGAGTATTGCTGCCACATCTGGGCTGGTGCATCTGCTACTAGTCTCTCGCTCCTTGACAAGGTTCAAAAGAGAGTCGCAAACCTGATAGGCCCTGAACTGGCATCTAAGCTTCAGCCTCTGTCCCATCGACGAAATGTTGCATCCCTCTGCCTTTTCTACAAGTATTTTAGTGGTGAATGCTCT
>NC_136518.1:84285624-84500624 GCF_053919585.1 Euprymna scolopes
CGTCATTTGTTCTGATATCATCTTTCTTTTTACAGCATAAAAAAGATGTATCATCTGAAGAAAACTTTATTCACAATATCCCCGCGGAAGGTAATTCTTCTTAGCTTGATACCTGCAATTTAGATAAAGAGAAGGAAAAATTCACAGGTTGGTTGTTTTTGTTTTACGGCATATCAACCCTTTTCGGGTTATTTAATGCCGAATCCAAAGATTTTGAAGAAAAATTTTTTTAATAGAATATATTTGTTGTTTTCACGTCGGTTTCTATATCCTTTTCTCTTCACTGCAACCTCTATCTCACAGAAGAGCTTCAGTCTATGGTCTCCCCTCGCCTAACTTTCATAAGAAACACTCGTCTAGCTGTAAACATTATCAATAATTCCCCCCACTCTTTATCTGTGCCTAAACCTAAACGTAGATTCCATGAACAAAGCTTCTTTCTTAGAACTGCACGCCTGTGGGATTGTCTTCCGTTTTCCTGCTTTCCGGCTGACTACAATATGGTTGTGTTCAAGTCTAACGTAAATAAGTTCTTGATGAGCCGTTCCATATAAGTTATCAAATTTACCAAATTTTCATTACTAATGATTACTATATTGTACTCTGTTCCGTCTGCCTGCTTCCCACCGGACTACAACTTGGATGTCTTCAAGTCCAATGTTAACAAATTCCTAATGAACCGCCCCCTTAAGTAAACACTTCATCAAATCTCCACACTAACGTAATGTACTTGCAATAACCCTTATCCCTGAGTGGCTTCCGGGCCTTGATAAGTGGTGATCACTGTGTCAAAAAAAATTGTCCAGTTTCTACTGTACACTCTTTAACCCTTATCCTTGAGTGGCCTCTTGGCCTTGATAATGTGGTGATGCCTATGTAAAAAAAAAAAAATAGTTGGGACCCCAACGGGTACTACCACTCCGAGTCAGATTGGACCTGGAAGCAATGGTAATTAAAGGGTGGCTCCACACTCCCCAAAACCCACAAGCTGGGGCCTCACCACTGGATATAGTTTAAGGTCATATCCAGGACCCCCATTGAGGGACTTTTACCCTCTGCAAGGAGGCAGTCGGCGTATTCTAATGCCCCACCGACAGGGCCGAAAAATTCACAGGAGAAAAGAATAAGAAAAAAAAACGACTTGAAAGAAATGATTTTTATTAAAGTGAAAGTTCTGATAAGAAAAAGCCTGTAATTTGCTGCCAAGAGTTGTCCATCTGGCTTACACCTGAAATCTTTGCATCGTAACATTTTCGAAAGAGTAGAGCTGGAGGAAAGGGACAGAAAGAGAAAGAAAGAGAAAGAGAGGGGGTTCACTTACTGACGGCGGTTCAAAGTTCGTATATATCCTTTTTAGAAGGTGCATTAGTTCCTTTTATTTATTTTTTTGTTTTTTAGTCCGAGTTCATTTTTAGAAACAACCGTCGCCATCTCCTTGTTAAAACGGTATCCTTCGTTAACTTCCTTAGTCATAGTCCTTTACTGGTAGTATTTTTGTGCGCGTGACTACAACTCCAAAAATCTGGTTTCAGGTCACTAGAAATCTCCGCGGCGTATCCTATGTTTTCCTTTTTATCCTATAAGTCAGTCATGATTTTAGACGAGTGACAAGTTTGTGTTTCTCTTCTGTCCTTGTGTTGTAATTAATTCGTATCTCTTATGATTGTATAAAATGCCACCATAATATGTTTTATGCGTGCGTATTTGTGTGGTTTTATGGCGTTTCGTGCAATAAACATCTTTTGTTAAACGAACGCGGTCTTTGCTGTTGTGGCTAATGGAGTTGCAGTGTTTTTGAAAACACGTTGACTTGGGGTTTTTTGTTTTTTTTTTTTTTTTTCGGCAGTTTGCCATTTAAATGCGCTATTTTAGTGAGATGTTGTAGCAGCTTAAACATGTCAATATAATAAAACAAACGGGAAAGAAAAAAAGGAAAAAAAAAAGAAAGAATGGAACATTTCTTCTGCTGTTTTAGTTTTCAACGAAATCTCAAGTTTCTTTTGTTCGCTCAATTTTTTGCATTAAAATGTCCCACCTACTTTGACAAGTGACAATTTCGGCGGCGGGTTGACATACGATTAAAATAGCGACAAGGTCCGAGCAACAGTAAATCAATTGATTAAAACAGCAGCCGAAATATTGGACGTGACGGGGGCTAACTGGTTAACGACACGGTCTAATAACATCAGTGTGACACGTTCGCATCCCGTTCGTTCCAAAGAAACGCTTTCATTTAGAGACATTCGTAATCTTCGTTTTTTTTTTTTTTTCTTCCCATAAGTACCTGACGTCTTTCTAGAAATGATTCTAACTGGAAAGATATCTGAGAAACCAATGACAACTATAGAATCACATGACGCATAAAATAATGAACGAAGTACGACTTTTAAAAAAAAACATTCGGCAAAAAAGATGGCTGGTATGTCAAAAACATCAACTTGAAGGTGACGGTGACTAAGTAATTAACGAGACTGACCAGCAACAGACTCAAAAGATATATATATTTCTATTAATTTAGTAACAACGGTGAAATTCCATTGTTATCATTGTGATTAGGATTTTAGTTTCATGTTCGTTTTCGAGTTTAGCTTGTTGAAGAAGAATTACCTATTAAACGTGGACATACAAAAATTGAACCGGGAGATGAGTAGGCGGGTTACCTGTAATAAGTACTTGTTAAAGTGTCTAAGATTGACCGTGACTCTCATTTAACCGTCAAAACAAGTAGTGAATTAGATACCCCTGTTATGGGTCTGTTCTGTTGTGTAATGGCGTGTGTGTGTGTGTGTGTGTGTGTGCGTGTGTGCGTGCGTGCGTGCGTGTTTCATTTTATTAAGATTTTTTCACCAGCAGGATCCGTGGAAATCCCTCAATTATATCCGTCATCTCTCTTATATTCGTGGCAAGCTTAATAATATTTCCATGCTATAAACGCCGGGTGCAAACGCAGACTCCATGATACAGGATGCGACAGAAATACCTTCCACATGTTAAACTTTTCAACTATATGCTACTAGTGAACTTATGCAAATGTCAATGATGTCTTCATTTAGCTAATGACTTGCCATCTTTTTTTTTTTTTTTTTCAGGTATCTTCATCAAGCAATATGGTTTGGACAGGTGCACATCGTGCTTTTACTGTAATTTTTTTTTTTTTTTTTTTTTTTTGAAGAATGGTAAATCTGTAACTGCAACACACAGAGTTTTCCAAGTTCATGATGCTGTTCCCGATAGAAAATCAATACAGCTATGGGTTGAAAATTTTATAGCTACATGTTCGGCACTTAAAAGAAAGTCAACTGGAAAAACTTGAAGCGCTCGAAGGTCAAACAGAATTCAAAATGTGAAACTTTCTGTTACTCAGTCTCTTAACGTTCAGCTCGCAAACATGGTTTGTCTTTGGGATTGTCTGATCGAAAAGTCAGAAGAATTATTTATCCATTTATTTATTGCGGACTGTTATCCCCATCTTTATAGTTGTTGTTTCACGACATTTTGGCCAACTATTCCTCTGGCCTTCGTCAGGTGGTTAACCGCGACGAGATAGGAACGCCGAATCTCCTTACTGCATAATCAGCAATTACTACCTTCCATAGTTGTTGTTGTCGGCCAAGTAAGCCTCTGGGCGGCTTTGGGTAGGATTGAAACCGCTATCTTCAAATAATGTTCGCTTGAAACCGTGGAAATTCAACGTCTCTATCCACTGCGCCACGAGACCCCGAAGGGCGATCAAGACACATCTATTTGTTAACCACCTGACGAAGACCAGACGAATAGTTGGTCGAAACATCGTGAAATAAGAATTAGAAGATGGGAATAATAATCCGCAATAAATAAATCGATAAATTATTTAAACAGTTACATTCAATTTGCGGTTTTTGAAAAAATGACAAGTGCTGACTTTCTTTTTGGTGACACTGTATATATTAGCAGGTCGCCCCGACGTTGCCCGGGATTAAATGATGATCAGCAAATATTTCGCACTTCCATATTTTTATTGTCATCGAAATCGATGTAATCGACCGTGCTTAAATCAAATCGATTGATTGTCGGCTCTAGTTGGGGACTCATCGCGGTGCACCGGAAGGAAGCTTCATATGCCTCCTCGCAGTGACTTAGTTCACAATACACTGTAGTTTACATTGCACTGTAGAGAACCTACTGTTTATTTTATATAATTGTGTTTTATCTATAATGGATTGCATTAAAGTTTAAAATTCAAAAGTCAAGAATCGTGCTTTAATTGTATTCTAAATGGAAACATTCATTTCGAACGCGCTCCTATCATATAAAAGAACCTACTTTTGATTTTATATGTCTGGCCTTATTGCTTGTGCGGTAACAATGGTTTGAATTTAAGTTTAAACTGAAAAAGTCAATTATCATGGTGCAATTATGTCATATCAAAAATCCTACTGTTGATTTTATATATCGGGCTTTTCGGCTTGGGTGGAAATAAAATTTCTGAAATCCACTTGTGATGCTAGGCTGTGATCAAAACCGCCTGTTCCCTCTTTCATCGGATTTTTTTGATTATCGATTATCCATACTTATTGAAAACATTCCAATAGAAAACCTATTTAAGAACATTGCCAGGTACATAAAGTACCAGCTGTTTTCGAGTCCACAGGGAACGAACTCACACAGACACACACAGACACATACAGACAAAGTTCATTTTATATAGTAGTATATATGTGTGTGTGCACGCGCGTGTGTGTGTGAAGAGAAAGAGAGTGACAGACAGACAGACAGAAATGTTATTTAGGTGCACCAAAACATTAAGATGTCGACTGATTTACAAATAAATGGAAAGTGTGTTCAAGTGTTGTTGTGGATGAGAATAAAGTATTTTCCAGGAGGAAATAAATCGAATTACAATACTTGTTATGAACAAAATGCTTCAACGACCATACATTATATTTAGAGAAAATGTGTTGACGGAAAGGCGCCTTAGATTTTAGGTTTTAGTCAAATTATTTTTTTGCGATTATTTTTGTCTCTAAGTCTTAGATTTTAGTCGAATGGTCGTTGGCCATTAAACAATTTCTCTCTCCAGATTAGATAATATTGTCCCTCAATTTTCTATACTTAATTGCAGTGTGTAATCTCCTCGTGAATTATACTATGAGTCTGTTTTCACTTTTTAGAAAACTAATGCACATCCAATTACCGTTTAGAGGGGGGGAGGGTTGTGAGAACTCAGCTCTCGTGGGAAATTTTGTCGGGTATTACGCGTCGATTCTCTTATTAATGGGTATTCCTTGTGTGTTTTTGGCCAATAATAAAACGTAATGAAAATCCAGGCAAAAATACAGCATTCGTTGAAGAAATGTTCAACAGTTGTTTGTTGTTTAATTCAGTGTGTTGTGGTTAGGGTTAAGGTTAGGGTTAGCACAGCTACATGAAACTAAAAGGAGTTAGTATTTCGATGATCGACCGATAAGAAAATTGTGGGTTTTGGGTAGAATTGATAAGCAAAGATGTTTTGTGTATTAAATATTTAAAACACACACACACACACACACACACACACACACACACACACAATGACATGTCTGTTCTTGATATTGCATGACGAAGGAGATTTTTTTTTTAGGTTTTGTTTTAGTTTCTGTTTTTTTGGGGGGGAGGGGGGGCTGCGTAGAAAACGTTCTCACCGGAACCGGGCATTCCGTAATGGTGACTTGTTTTTTTTTGTTTTGTTTTATTGTTTGTTTTTTTTTGTTTTTTGTTTTTTTGTTTTGTTGTTGTTTTGTTTTTGAGATAATGCACCATTATGTTGTTTTCTCTCGCTCGACTGAGTTTTCTTACCCTTTTTTATATCTTTTTAGGAGGCTCACAAAAAGAGTGATTAAATTTAGTTTTCTATCAGCAGTTCAGCCCAGTTTTGCTCGGGCCCCATGTACTGTTCATAAATGCATGTGCATATGTATATATATATATATATATATTAAAGAGTTTGACTCATGTCCAGGTAACCTACAGCTAAACTTTTAAGTGTTTAGACCACAAAATTGGCAGAGGAGTTTGGTAGAGTTTGCAAAGGTCAACTCTTTCAACTTTGACCTCTTGGCAGCCAAATTTTCGCCCAAAAACTGATTAAAAAGCTTGCTGCGTATCTTAATACCCTTTGTGTAAAATTTCAAATGTTTGAATAGTTTGCTAGAGACAGCAAAAATTAAATAATTTGACCTTTGACTCTTTGGCAGTCAAATTTTTGGCCAAAAACTGATTTAAAAGCTTGCCCTACGTCTGAATACAATTTATGTAAAATTTCAAATGTTTAGACCAAAAATTGACTGAGTAATTTGGTAGAGACCACAGAGATCAATTTTTTTAAAACTTGAACTCCAATTTTTACCCCTTAACATTTATTGTTTTGGGCTCAAATCAAATTAAAATGTTTGATGCATATCCAAGTAACCTACATCTAAAATTTAAAGTGTTTAGACCCAAAATTGGCAGAGGAGTTTGGTAGAGTTTTCAAAGGTTAAATCGTTGAATTTTGACCCCGTTGACAGTCAAAATTCTGGCTAAAAATCGATTAAAAAGATTTTCCCAAATCTCAATACCCCTTATGCCAAATCTCGAGTCTGTAGACTGAAAATTAACGGAGTAGTTTGGTAGGAAAATGTTCACACACAGACACACACACACACACACACACACACACACAGAGACAATTTCATTTTTATAGATATACTAGCAGTTCCGCCCCGCTTTGCTCGGGCCCTATGTACTGTTCATAAAGTTATGTGCATATGTATATATTAAAAAGTGTGAATATGTAAAGTAATGTCTTTCTGTATAATAGTTTTCCTTAACTACCATAGAGAAAAGACAGACAGACATTTTCACTTTTATATATATATATATATATATATATATATATATATATATATATATATATATATATATATATATATATATACTAGCATTTCAGTCCGGCGTTACCTAGGTGTTTGGAGATGTATTATGACCCCTTAACATGTATTGTTTTGGGCTCAAATCAAGTTATTAACTTAGATCCATGCCCAAGGAACCTATATATCTAAAATTTCAAGTGTTTAGACCCAAAATTGGCAGAGGAGTTTGGTAGAGTTCTCAAGGGTCAAATCGTTGAATTTTTACCGCTTAACAGCCAAATTTCTGGCCGAAAATGGATCACATAGATTTTCCCAAATCTCAGTACCTTGTATATCAAATTTCGAGCCTGTAGACTAAACCTTGACAGAGTTATTGCGAAGAAAAATGTGCACAGACACACAGGCAGACAGACACACAGACACGTTCACTTTTATAGATATACTAGCAATGGGTGCCCGGCGTTGCTCGAGTGTTTGGAGGTGTATGCTGAGCAAAAAAAGGTCAATTTTTTAAACTTTGACCCCTATTATAACCCTTTAAAATTTTATTGTTTTGGACTCAAATCAAGTTATAAAGTTAGACCCATATCCAAGGAATCTATATCTAAAATTTCAAGTGTTTAGACCCAAAATTGGCGGAGGAGTTTGGTAGAGTTCTCAAAAGTCAAATTGTTGAACTTTGACACCTTAATCGCCAAATTTCTGTCCGAAAACCGATCACATCGATTTTCCCAAATCTCAGTACCCTTTATACCAAATTTCGAGTCTGTAGACTAAAAATTGACAGAGTTAGTGCGTAGGGAAATGTATACACACAAACACACACACACACACGGACAGTCACTTTCACTTTTATAGATAGATAGATAGATAGATAGCTAGATAGATAGATAGCTAGATAGATAGATAGATAGATAGATAAATAAATTAGTTAAACATTCGTATTTTTAACCCTTTCAACATTACACGGCCGATATATAGGCACTAGCAACATAGCTATAAAAAAGACGACACGGCTGATATTTTGGCCTTCTAATAATACGTTATCAAATAATTTTTCTGATCGCCTATTGTTGGCTAATGATTGCTTAATTGGGTCAGGGTTCAAAGTGTTAATGAGGCATTGGTCGTATAACAAGTAATTACCTCATTGTAGATAGGATCACGTGTTTTGTCGAACAAGATTAGAGACATGCGTGTAAAAATAATGTTAAAAACAATAGTTTTCCACTTAAGGCTAGAATAAGCATAAGATGCGCGTAGTTTAAGAAAATTTCATTAGAAGTTAACAGATGTTGCGGGATGAAATACGTGAAAAAAATGCGGATTGATTTTGCCGTTTGGGTTTACAGCGACAATATGATTGGGCGGGGTTTTTCAATGTCCCCCCCCTTCCTACGAGCGTGTGTTGGGAAATGGCAGCTTGCCTCGTTGAAACATTGCTCAAATTGGAAAACGAAACTGCAAAATGAAAGAATTGCGTTGTTTTACTCATGAATTTATTTTCTATTTTTGTAATTCTTTAAATTATTACAATCATAAAGGAAAAAAAAAAAAAAAAGGGTCCGGTTAGAGACGCAGATATCCGGGGAGTAATTTGCGACGCGTCGATAGAATAAGAGTTCAAATGGGACGATTTAATATACATGTTGTATATTGCCCGTCCTAGAGTAGGTAAAATTATTTCATATGTGTTGTACATCACCCGTTTTAGGAAAGGTAAAATTATTTTATATATCTGTTGTGCAATACCCGTCTTAGGAAAGGTGAAATTATTTCATATATGTGTTGTACATTACCCGTCCTAAGGAAATTACAAATAATTTGTATATGTGTTGTACATTACCCGTCCTAGGGTAGGTAAAATTATTTACTATATGTGTTGTACAATACCCGTCCTAGGGAAGGTAAAATTAATTCATATTAGATTGGTGCAAAAACAATATCGTTTTCTCAAATATGTTACTTTTATATATGATTTCTGAATTAATTCATTGATATATATATATATATATATATAATTTTGAACACGTTTTTAGCTCTATCAGATCGTGTTATTCGTTACCGTTCTCAACCTCTTCATTCATTTTTTTTTTCAGGCTTTCCGACAGCATGGACAAAATTCAAATCTGCGCGATTTTCTTGATCCGGTTCAAACTAGGGTAAAAAACTGCCGAGACAGCTCATGATATCAATGATGCGTTTGGACCAGAAACCACTAACGAACGTGTAGCACAACGGTGGTCCAAGAAATTTCGCAATGATGACGAGAGCCTTGAAGATGAAGACGGTCGCGGCCGGCCGACTGCGGTTGATAAGGAACATTTGAAAGTCTTAATTGAAGCCGATCCTTACAAAACCACACGAGAAGTTGCTGTTGAACTCGAGGTCGACCGCTCAACAGTCGTTCGCTTTTTAAAGACAATAGTTCAAAAAAGTTGAATAAATGGGTACCGCATGAATTGAAAGATAATTAAAAAAATCGCCGTTTAGAGGTGTCTTCTACGCTCCTTCTGCGCAGCAAAACCGACCCATTTCTCGAGCGGATTGTGGCGTGTGATGTGACGACAACCGGCGACGTTCTACCCAGTAGTCGGATGCCAAAGAAGCTCCACAACACTTCCCGAAGCCGAAATTGCACCAAAAAAGGCTATGGTGTCTGTTTGGTGGTCTGCGGCCGGTCTCATCCATCACAGCTTCTTGAATCCGGGCGAAACGATTATGGCGGAGAAGTGACAAATTGACGAAATACACCAGAAGCTCCAACGTATGTGTTCGAGATTGGTCAATATAAAGGGACCAATTCTTCTCCAGGACAACGCTCGCCTACATGTTACTCAACTGACCCTGCAGAAGCTGAGCTAATTCGGCTACGAGACTCTGCCTCATCCGCCATATTCATCTGACCTCTCACCCACCGACTATCACTTTCTCAAGCATCTCGACAACTTCCTGCGCGAAAAATGCTTCAAAAGCCGATGTGATGTCGAATCGGCCTTCAATGTCTTCGTCGCAACCAGAACTTTGGATTTCTATGCTAATGAGAAAAATAAACTTGTTTCTCGTTGGCAAAAATGTATCGATTCTAATGGTTCTTATTTCGATTAATAAAAATTATAATGAAAAGAGTTAAGATCTTTTGAAGTTGAACGTCAAAAAACATCATTTTTACACCAACCAAATATATGTATTGTATATAACCCTTTCTAGGGTAGGTAAAATTATTTCATATATGTATCGTATATCAACCGTCCTAGGGAAGGTAAAATTATTGTATATGTGTTGTACAATACCCGTCCTAGGGTGGGTAAAATTAGTTTTTAAATTTAAATCTAATCTCCCACTAAGGTTTCTGTGTTGATTTATCCCAACCATCCATGATTAAATTTGGGTCATGAACCATAGTTATATAAAGTTTTATTTGAATTGAAGTACCAGGACTTACGATTGTGAGAATAAGACCTCCTCCATCTTCCTTTATGTGTGAGTATATATATATATATATATATATATATATATATATATATATATATATGTATGTTTGTTTGTTTGTTTGTTTGTTTACAAACAGGCGGTTTGAGCACTATAAAAGTGGTGGCGGATATCTATTTAAATGGACATTCCGACGAGTTATTTGCGGGCGTCGCTTCTGTGGTCGAGTGGGAGAACGACTGACTGTCAACACGACGGTTCTAGGTTCAATCCTTGGCTTGGGAGAGATGCTAAGTCTAGCGGCACTGATGAGTTGTGATACAACGAAACAGGACTGTATGTCGAGGACTATATATATATATATATATATATATATATATATATATATATATATATATATATATTAAATTGTGATTCAATGAATTTCAAAAAACTCTCATTGAAATGAAATGAAGTGGTTGAGTTTCATATCAAAGAATTTTGATTATTCTAAGCAAGACAAAGAATACTTTAGAAAATTAATCTCCTTAACCTATAGGGTTTCGATGTCTATCATCTCATCAGAGGAGAGAAAATATTTATCTTGCATATCGAGCAATTCTTGTTTAGATGCGATAACTTATAGAGTATTACTGCCAGTAATATTTTGTAAACTTTACAATCTCACGTTTCCATAACAACTGATTGTTAAATAAAAACTATTCTGAAGAATATATATATATATATATATATATATATGTGTGTGTGTGTGTGTGTGTGTGTGTGTGTGAAAGTGTCTGCCTGTGTGTGTGTGTGTGTATCTGTGTATATTTCCCTACACAATCACTTTGTCAATTTTCAGTCTACAGACTCGAAATTTGATATATAGGATACTGAGATTTGGGAAAATCTTTGTAATTGGTTTTAGGCTAGAAACTTGACAGTTAAGGGGGCAAAGTTCAACGATTTGACCTTTGAGAACTCTATCAAACTCCTCTAACTTAATAACTTGATTTGAGCCCAAAACAATAAATGCTAAGGGGTCGTAATAGTGGTCAAAGTTAAAACAAAATTGACCTCTGCGGTCTCTACCAAATTACTCAGACAATTTCTGGTCTAAATATTTGAAATTTTACATAAAGGTATTCAGAGATAGGGCAAGCTTTTTAACCGGTTTGGATCGAAAATTTGAACTATCAATATATAAATGTATGTATGTATGTATGTTTGCATGTCTGCCTAAAACTTTCGACAGAGGCGACGGATTTTCACAAGATTGGTATCGTTTTGAAGCGCGACCCTTCAGATGACAAATACCGAAAAATTGGCTAAAAACATTAATTTCTTCACCCTCAACTGGGCACTTTTCTACAGGGAGGGGTCGGTTTTTTCACTGATATATTCGAAAGTTATCCTCTCTTTTCGATTGTCTAGCCTTAATTTAAACCTACGTCACTTCCAGTTTGGCAGTGGTCGTAACAGCAAAGACGTCACGTTTTTCCCCCCGTTCTTTTCCCCCTTCGCGGTACGGGTTCGAGCCTGCCTTCCTACTACCAGGGTTTTTTTTTTTACTCAACATACACCTCCAAACACCCGGGCTACGCCCGGCTGAAATGCTAGTATATATATATATATATATATATATATATATATATATATATATATATAATGAACAATAACAAAAATAAAAAATGTCTTTTTCTTGTAGATTTATATGGATCTCTGATAAATAAGTTGTTTTGTAAATCTATACTATTCAACAAAACACGTGTAAGACGTACTGTAAAACCAATAAAATAATATAACTGTTATTTAAATATACTTGTGGTATTGGAATTGTTTACAGATGATATATATATATATATATATATATATATATATATATATAGAGAGAGAGAGAGAGAGAGAGAGAGAGACAGACAGAGAGACAGACAGACAGACAGAGACAGATAGACAGGGAGGGAGAGATAAGGGTAGATTTGAGGTTCAAACAACAATAAAGCTGTCCAAAGCCCACGCAGATGGGTTGTTTATAGTGTTGAAGTCTTGTATAAAACCACTAAAACGTTTTAGGACAACTGCTAATCTCAGTCGGTGCAGCTGAATACTATGGACAGAACAGACAGTAGATCTCAAGTTTTATATCAGTTTATTTTTCCTTAGATGTTTGTCTTGACGAAGACAGATGGCGCATCTCTCCCAATGGGTTTTAAACGCACCGCCAGACATTAACCTAGAAAATTCTACGTCCCTGTGCGATGCCTACACCACCTAACATTCCAAAATGGTAACTCATCTGGTACTGGCCAGGCTCATCGTTGCTTAACTTTGATGATCTAACGAGAACCAGTATGTAAACGTGGTTATTCCGTATATATCCCTCTCCCTCTTTCTCTCTCTCCCTCTTTCTCTCTCTCTCCCTTTTTTGTACCTCTCTCTCGGTTTATCTGCGTGTCTCTCTCTCTCTCTTTCGCTCTCTCTCTCTCTCTCTCTCTCTCTGTCTTTCTCTGTTTCTCTGTCTGTATGTCTCTCTCGCTCTCTCTTTCTCTCTCTCTCTCTTTCTCTCCATCTCTCTCACTCTTTCTCTCTTTTTGTTCTCCCTCTCTTTCTCTTTCTATCTCTGTCTGTCTGTCTGTCTTTCTCTTGCTCCCTCTCTCTCTCTCTCTCTCTCTCTCTCTCTGTGTTTTTCTATTTCTTTCTGTCTCGATCGCTCTCTCTTTCTCTTTCTCTTTCTCTCTCTCTCTTTCTCCCTATGGCGCTCTCTCTCTCTCTCTCTCTCTCTCTCTCTCTCTCTCTCTCGCTCTCTGTTTCTATTGGTTAATATGAGAGATGCAGATCCTTTCTACTCATTTGCCACGTCTGCTTAGCGACTTCCTGCGTCCATAACGTCAATCTAGCTGTTAATCGACTTTTAACTGGAAATTTTACCACTATACACGAGAATATACCATTCTTACCCTATGTTTACACACTCGCATCTTGTTTTGCTACAATTGAACAGTCGTCATCGATCACTACGAGCAACAAACGAATGAAGTGATTGTGGTTGAATTTTATTATTTCTTTATTTACTCGATAGACGAACACATTGGTTTTAGAATACGGCACTCATTGGAAGGACAACTTGAAAGTTGCCAACACCCTAGTGGACAACGCGCCATTTCAAAGCCAAATTGAATTATAATCATGTCTAACGTATGAGCATTGCCCCTCGTCTCTTTGATCGATTCTTATCTCGATGGTTTCATATCTTAGCCTTGTGCCAGACTTGAGTAAGCTTAGTAAACGTTTTCTTCTCGGTGACATTTTGGTTCTGTATATCAATCTACACACTTAAAAAAAAGAGTTAATTGTGGGCGGTGTCAGTTTGATTGTAAGTACATATGTGGTATTTCAAAATGTCTACGTTGTGCACATGCGTGTCTTGTTCAAATTTAAAAATGGCGGAAAAGGAAACGCAATTGAGACACACAAGAGCGTTTATTCATCCAGATTCTTTCAAATACGTTAGACACGGTAAGCAAACTGCGCAATCAGATTAATTGTACGAGTCATTTTTTTTTTTGTTTTGTTTTTGAAAATTGGAAATATTTCTTTTTCTTTTTTTTTTTTTTTTAATTTTCATTTAAATTTTAAAATAATTGCTTCAGTAATCATGCGATATCGTTAATAAAAAATAAATCAAAAAAAGGAAGCAAAAATACTTACAATTAACTTTTACCAATAAAAATTAATAAAATTTAATTTTCTACCGACCTGTATACATTGAACGTTCCGAAATTCTTTTCATTTTTTCTTTAAATTAGAATTCGTTCAATGCTCTCCTTTTCAGCAAACATAAAACAAAATCTCATTTAATCGACGCTGTTCATATGTGTTTCAATACTTAACAACAATGAATTCATAGTTTTGGAATCAGTTTACAGATTTATTTTTAAGCGGCCTACACTCTAGGATGGTTGAACCGGCTTTCCACGAAAGAGGAAATATCGAGGTAATATCAAATTCAGAAGCTGTCTTCGACCGCTTGTGAATCCCTGTCAGTGGAGATGACAACGTTATGTTTCTGCATTTCTGTTGGAATTTTTTTGTACAAATAATAGTGCATCCCCCTGTTTACGTTTATTATTTTTTATCTGGTTCTTATATATGATTTTTTGTATTTTGTGTCCATTATGATTTTTAGTTTCGTATATTTTCGGTTTGTACGAAACTCCCTTTAATTTGGAGAAAAGGGAAATGCTAGCTCTGTGGTGAGGTCACGATCCCAGCGCGTATTTCGTCCTCTTTTGAAATTCTGCTGATGTGGAGAGTGAACGTGTTCATTGCCCGGTGCTGAAAATGGAATTTTGAAGAATCTTCTTCAAAGAAGTAAACCCAGCAAGAAATTAATACCCGGCTGTGACGAGACAGACTTCTGAAAATTAACTACGTGGCTGCGGTTTTGCGAGTATTTATTTACAAGGAGTGGAATTTAAAGAAAATACCTTTTTACGTGACAAGGAATTATGGAATTTCCTATCTGGGCAAGCGACGAGGTCTTGCTCCTGTAATACATGTGTGTCTCTACGGTTTGCACGCGAACATGGAGGGGAAGGAAGTTCTAAAAGGACTTTAAACAAAAAAAAAAAGAAAAAGGCACGTGCCTGACTGGCTTTCAATTGTGAGTACGCTCCTAAAATTAATTTCATATGCGAGTGTGATTAGGAGATACTACTATTTTGTACATTATTGTTGTATTCGTTTATGGATACACACAACTTCTTTATAAGAACCAGTGTTGTTATTTTTTTCATTATATGTTACCTTGGCGTTTAAGTTTAATGCCCGCAAAGGGAAAAATTTGCAACTTATTGTAAATAAAATTTCTTCTTCGTTTCAAAGCAAGACATTTATATTTTATTCTTTACCCCCTCCCCCTCTTTTGTTTCATGCTTTTTTTTCAGCTTAGTTACTTTAGCGTCGACTTTATCTGGAAGCAAGATAAATTCCGACAGTTCTTGCAAGATGTGCAAAATAACAAAAATAAAGAAACAGAATTTTTTCCCCCTTTTTCAGTTTGCAAGCATGTATCTTTTATAAAAAAATCGATTCAATTAAAAACGTAAAAGTATTGCTATAAGGTGCCTTCAATAAGTTTCCAGACTTTTTTGTACAGGTATTTAAAATTGTCGAATACTCTTGAAAATTCAGTATGTTATTGCCATACATGTTACGAGATGATTGACCAATTTTTATGATTTCACGTTCAAATGAACAGCTACAGCAGGAATTGGAATGCACCCTACTTAAGCCTGATTGTCACAGTTGGTGAATTTTAAAAATGCAATCTCGACGTGAGGACACTTTAGAAGATGCAATAAAATTCTGTTTTAAACATACCATAGAAACGATGCTTCAGGCTGCCTTTGGGCCATCTTGCGTGAATCAAGCATCAGTTTTTTGAGTGACATAAGAGATTCAAGAAGGCGGGGGGGGAGTCTGTGAGGAATGATGAGAGGTGTGGGAGTATTAAGGAAGTCAGAAAATCATAGTTGATCATTTAGTGGTTCATTTGAACGTGAAATTATAAACATTGGTCATTCATCAAATAGCAATAACATACTGAATTTTCAAAGCTCTGCGATAATTTTAAATGCCTGTACAAAAATGGTCTGAAAACTTATTTAAGGGTTTTCCGACATTTTTTTTTTTTTTTTTTTTTTTTTTTCAATTTTCTTAGCTTTTTGTTTTTGCTGGGTATTAGGCATCCTAACGGGCGATAGACTTTCATTTGTTGTTTCAGAGACCCAAACGGGGATATTTTTCCGGATTCTAACCGTCTCTTTGAGTGCAGTTCCTTATTTAGCATCAGTTAGTTTGAAGAGAGCAATTTCTGGATCTAACGATTTCGTTATGATTCGAATTTGTATCCAATGGTAGACGTTGTCACTTTCAAGATTCCTATTTTATTTAACTACAACTTTGCTTCTATAGATTATTTCTAACTATTACAGCCGGTATAATGTTTATTTCTTTCCGAGACCATGTTGTTTTTAAGTTATTTCTGTGGTTCCGATATTGGCGGGTTTTTTTTCATATTTGACTCTATTGAAGGCATAGTCATTCGAAACAGTTATATTAACCTATCGAAGCAGTTATATAAGCCTATCTTTAGGCCGCGTCAGAGGTCGATAGTTATAATGTTTTTAGCAACCCTCAGGGGTCGCCAAGTCCTAATAAGGCTCTAAGTTCACAACCCGAGAAATTCCGAGAGAAATCTTGTCGGCGTCACGTATCCCACGGTGCACTGTATAAAAGAGTGGATTAACCTTCACTTGATTTAGTGGCGCATCTCTGCTGTATATAAAAGAAAACGTTGATGCACTCTCACGTTGTTTCACGGCGCCTCTGCTGTACAAAAGAGTGTTTAACTTATGAGTTGATCAGTCCGGACCTGTTGCTGTGAAATAAATTTCCATACAAACATTCCCCCAAAAAATCGATTAATGTATGCAAGGTAAATGTATTTTTGAAACTTTGAAAAAATTTACATAAATACAATTTTCAAAAAAATATATATTTCGGCATAATAATCGGCGTTATACGCAAGAATCCGTATATTATTTGTGTCTTTTTTAGGAGTATGCCGTACGGTCTTCTTCTTTTTCTTCTTTTTTTTTTTTTTTTTTTTTTTTTTTTTTTTTTTTTCGTAGCAGTCACCACTGTCGCTATTAGGAGGGATGGGGAGAAAAAAATCTTCGCGTTCTCGCATCTAAGTTGCGGGTTGAGCTGTCGGCTTCATTTCTGTGAGCTTTTTCTTTTTAAAAGAATTTTATCAAGAGAACTCTCTGGCACACAAATCACGATTCGCTTTCGACGCGGATTAGTTACTCGGCTGGAATATTCTCACGTGCCGGAAGGGGGTCCTAATTAGACGCGTCGAGCCTTTGGTTTGTTCTCTCATCCAGCGTCTTCTTGTTCTCGTCCTGGTGGGTTTTTTGTTTGTTTGTTTGTTTGTTTTTTTTTTTTGGGGGGGGGTATGCTGAGTCGCTCCCTTTATACTGAGGTAAATAGGGTGTTTTTTTTGGCAAAATTCCCCTTAACAGAAAACAATCAGAGAATTCCACCTCATCTCCGACCCCAAAACATTAATCAATCCTAATCGAACAGATGCATTCATCTTTGCTGCTAGATCCCTCGATTCTCACGGAAACAGAACATGGTTCAACTTGGCGTCATTCTTGACACAACCCCTTGATATCAACCTGGCAGTAGAACTGGTTCTAACAATAATAATTCCATCTGTACCTGAATTTAGGATTTGGCGAAGCCAAAAACAATTGTAAATCCTCACGTACCATAGGTGAGAACCTCAAGCGACCAACAAAGTATATAAAAAATTATATTTAAAAAATGGTTCAAAGTTATACCCTGTTGGATTAAAAATAGCCTCTTATTCAATCTTCAACCAAATAGGGTTGATTCGCCGCAATTTCTACTCCAACCCGCGAATGTCTATTTTGCTATAGCGATTATGTCACAATTACATCAAATAATGAAAGCAGTCTTTTCATGGGTTTCCGTATCAGCTACTAAAGCCAGTAGGACTTTTAGAAATTTCCTCCCTTACAGTATTTTTGTAGAATCAGCTTGCCAGCGAGAAATGATAGATATAACGGATCCTTAAATGTTGTACAATTTTTTATCCATTGTCAATGCTAAAATAAAGATGTCTTTCTCAGATCATAATCTTTGTTGTAAGTTGATTGTGAAAGTATTCTTTAGACCACGGGTCTCCAAAGTACGACCTCCGAACCACATCTGGCCCGTCAAAGTCTTTCATCCGACCCATAGAGCTTTAATGGAAAACAAAAAATATCCAGGAAAATTCATTTTTAATTGAAACATGTGAAAATACTGTGGTGTTTATTATTATTATTATTATTATTATTATTATTATCATCATCATTATTATTATTATTATTATTATTATTATTATTATCATCATCATCATCATCATCCTTTTCCTTCTTCTTCTTCTTCTTCTTCTTCTCCTCCTTCTTCTCCTCATCCTTCTCCTTCTCCTCCTTCTTCTTCTTCAGAAAAAAAGTAGTTTCCAGATCCAGCCCGCCAAGGTATTTAATTCAGCCAGTATTTAATTCTGGAAAACGTAAAAAAAAAAATATTCAGGAAAATTTATTTTTAATTGAAACATGTGAAAATATTGTGGTGATTTTTCTTTTTATTCGGAAAATTTTGTTGAAGAATGAGGTTTTGGAGCACCTGTTTCACTAAAAAGCCAAACAACAATAAACACGACCTCTTGTATGTGTATGGTACGTCACCTTCATCTACTTCATCATCTTCTTCTTCATCTTCATCATCATCTTCATCATCATCTTCATTTTCATCTTCGTCTTCATCTTGACTCTTTGCTACCCATCCTCGTTTTCATTTGTCTTCTGTGCCTTCACATTGCACCCGAGACAAGTTTCCATTTTTAAAGAAAAGTTGGACTTTACTTAATAAAGTTGGTAAACAACTGCAAAAGTACATTTGCGAACGACACCCCCCTCCTCCCCCCTTCCATTTGATTACGTCAGAAATGCAGCAGTGCTGCATTTCTGACGTAAATTTCTAAAAAACGGATTTTTTTTTTTTTGTTTTAAATTTGAATATATTATTTATTGACCTTTTCTCTTCAATTTGTGATATATAAAACTCCACGACATAAATTAATTATTTACTTTTTAAGAGAAAGTTGAAAATGGGTGACACTTGGGGGGGCGTGAATTTAAAAAAAAACGTTTGTCTAAAATATTATATTCGGTTTATTGGAAAGAACATAAAATTTCACATTGACCCTGAAAATATCGTAAAAATAGAATCAATAGAAAAATTTTGATAGATTTTTAAAATTTAAAAATTGAAAAATATTGAGTTTAAAAATTGAAAAATATTGAGTTCGGAAAATTCATTACTGTTTAAAAAAAATATATATATTTTTATTACTTTTAAAACAACTGTAATAGTTTATTTTGGAAGTATAATCCATAAAGAAAATAAATAACCCACTTTTAACAGAGAAATTACGAGATTTTTATATTGTATTCGCAGTTTCGTGTTAGGGGTGTCAAAAATTCCTACAAAAATTCTGATACTGCTAATGCAGCACTTTCATGCTTTTCTAGATTTTATTCTAACGAATAATGTTAGAATTGAAATGATTTTCGAATGTTAGTTCTTTAACAGAAAAAATTCTGCACTGATTCAGATTTGGGAAATAAATGGCCTTTAACGCTTTTTTTTTATTCATCCAGTTTCTTGGTCAAATTAGTTTTTAATTTTGACCCGCATAGCCCTAAAAAGTCAGCAATATAGCACTCTCCATTCGAAAAGTTTGGTGATCCCTTCTCTAAGCGAAATATCAGACAAGTTTTACCTTCACTCCTGATCTGAACTGGGGCACATACATCAAATCCGTTCCCAAGGCAGCTGGGAAAATAGTTGGATCATTCTAACGCTTCAGTAGATAGGATGGAGTACTTTTGTCACATCTGAGCAGGAGCTGCCTTAACAGAGTTCAAAACTGACTTTGAAATCTAGTAAGTGATGCCCTTTTCTCTTCTTTGCAACCTCTTTCCCACAGAAGAAACCTTGCGAGCTTGTCTCTGCTTTATTATTATTTTCATGGCAAGTGATCGACTGAGCTCCAATCTATGCCCCACTTGTCAATCTTTCACAAAAAAACACTTATCTAGCCAAAACCACTATCAATAATTTCTCCAACTCTCTATCGGTGCCTAAACCTAAACATGGATTCCACAAAGCTTCTTTTCTACTAGAACTGCACGCCTGTGGAACTCTGTTCCGCTGGTTTGCTTTCCATATGACTACAATAATATCGTTTTCAAGTCCAGCATAAACAAGTTCTTATTGAACCATCCTCTTAAATAATCGGATTATACCAAATTTCCACCACAAACGATCACTATGCTATTGTCTCAACGACTACAGTGCATTATTGACCCTTATACTTGAGTGACCTTGGTATGTGGTGACCCCTTTAAAAAAGAAAGCTGACTAGCCTCAATGGAGAGATGTTGTCATATGCCATTGTGCTGCGATCTGTGAATCCTTTGTCTTCATTCACATTAGTAAATCCCAATGGTTTCTATATATATATATGACGCGTTCGGTGGAAGAACGACATAAGCAGCACTTGATTATTTTCACAAAAAAAGGTTAAATGTCTGGAGCATAATGATACTTTTTTTTTTTAGCCTTAATAATGTTTTTAAGGTTTAATAATCGTGTAATGGAAGAAATTTATTAACTACTAGACTACGCTGGGTCAGTATCTTATATTAGCTATAGAATTAATGCATGAGCGTGACACTTGTGATGTAAAGAAAATAGGGGGGGGGTGACATAACAGAAACATTTCTATGAAAATATATTAAAAATCACGGGCGGATCACTCAAACATGAAAAAAAAAATCCTCCCTATTCGTGTAAAGTTACCTATTTTTCCGAATAATCGCTCAAAAATCAAAAATTAAACATGATTTTTTTACGAATCGAAGGCCGACGAAAGTCATTTAGCAGCAAAAGCGCACATGAACCTACCGATGAGAAATATAAGAATGAAAAACCCATATTGGATTCCTTCAACCAAGTTATAGAAACTTAAAATCTAAAAAAAAAAAAAATTAATAAAACCTGAAGCAAAAAAATAAAACCTAAATAAATAAAATAAAATAAAACTAATATTGAAACAGATTAGTAGATGTGTCAACAAATTCACCGTTCTCACACAACTATTTTGTATCTAGAAATGTAAAAAAAAAATTTAAAAAAAGAAGGAAAGAATGAAGGAAAAGGGACGGATAGAGAGTAGTAGTAGTAGTAGTAGTAGTAGTAGTAGTAGTAGTAGTAGTAGTAGTAGTAGTAGTAGTAGTAGTAGTAGTCTTGGCTTTACTACAATTATCATCGGGTTAAAGTTGTTTAGTTGTAAGAAAATAGCGACAGTATAGTTGTAATAAGGAATAATTGCAAAACACCCCCATTCTTCTCATGTTAAATAATAATTTCGAAATAATAACGTTAATATTTTAGTGCCAAGATCAAAATCTGCAAAAGAAGCGAGTTGTGTTTATTTTTTTACGTTGTTATGGGTTAATGTTTATGCGCGCATGAGCAACCGGATGTTGTAAACCGGAAAGTGGGTTACATCACTCGTTACAAGGTCATTTGAGTTTTATATAGATTTAAATACAAAGATATTCTTACAATATCATTCAAACATAAAGTACAAACTTAATCAGATATAGTTATAAACCATATAGAGGTCAGTGCAGTGAATAATTTAGAATAGAAAAACACTTTTTATTGAAGATATTTATATATCTATGCTAAATTAAATTACATAAATATACAAAAACAATTGATGCGATATATCTAATATATTTATGGTACTTATGTTTCATATACTAAAATGTCATTTTCTTAAGACTTTTTATCATTTTGATTATCACTTCGATTTTGTTCTGTTTTTTTTTATGTTTGACATTATAGGGACTTACAAAATTAATTAATTGAAGATATTGATATATTTATGCTAAATATTTGGATGGGGGCTTGCAAAATAAATTTTTTTAGATGTTCGACTTTAATGAACAACAATGATATTAGTGTTCGTTGATTTGTAAGTCTGGAAAAATCAAAACAAATAGAACATAATTAGGTAAAAAGTTTAAAGAAAATCTATGGTCTTACGTATTCACATTTCAACAGACGCATATCAAATATTCAAACACTTATTTTCACATAAATATTTTGAAGTCAGCAATGATTTTTGTGATTAGATTCTCCTTGATATTCTATGCGTTTTGCGACAAAATTTTAAAAATTTAACTTTTGGCGCTTACACCGTTCTTCCACCGAACGCGTCATATATTCTTCGGCTTTGAATGTTTTAAACTTAAAATCTGGGTCTAGATTGTTCAATCCTTCGTTGGTCTTTCCATATTCACACATCTTTCACATTCGTTTTGTGGGGGGGGGGTATGTATGTGTGTGTGTATGTGTGTGTATGTGTGTGTATGTGTACTAGATATTGACCAAGCAACGCCAAGTTATTTGGACTATTATTATTATTATTATTATTATTATTATTATTATTATTATTATTATTATTATTATTATTATTGATATTTGTAAAAGTAGAATGCCAGAAAGAATGTTATCAAAGCGAAAATAAATATTTATAGATAAAATTATTTACGTTAAAATAGTTCCAAAAAATGTTTACTTGATGGAAAAGATGTGACGAAGGTAGATGGCCCGATTTGTGTCTTTTGTCACGTGGAGTTAATGACATAACGAGATAGCTTCGTAATATATTAAATGAGTTGTTTAGAGTTTGGAGGCAGTTAACACTTTCAAGTCTCACACAAAACACACATTCATATTTCAAGCTGTCATATACATACGCGCACACAAACACACGCGCCCACGTCCACACATGTACACTTACTCACATTCACGTATATATACACACACGCTTACGTATACACATGTACTCACACATGGACGACGTCACTTCCGCTTTCTAGGGAAATACACATGCGCAAAATACACTCTGGAAACGAGTATAAAAACAAGGCGATAAGCTGTTTCTAATCCTCTTTGGAACCAACTCTCAACTAGAGAGGTTGGGCGAACAAGCCGCGCGCCGTTTCGGCGCGCGCGCACGCGCACCTCACGCCCACTTCCTACTATGTATGGGGCACGAGCTAAAGGCTGTATGTATACATTCTCACCCTTTCTCTTTCCACCTACTACTGGCCACTAAGAACACCTTCGCGTAGCTGCCTACTAACTGATGACACCTCTAATATTCTCTTCCTTGCCTACACGCTGGATTCTCATTTCCACTACCACACTCACTTCAATTCCCACGCGCGAACAAACAATAATGACCCGAACTTGAGATGAAAACACATTTCCTATTCTTGCTACAACACTAGTCCTGCAACGGACATTGGTTACATACGCGCGGACATGTTATAACTAAAACATTCATTTCTTCCAACTGCAAATAAACGACATTTATCTTATCCATTAATTGAGTCTTTGTTTCCTTCAATTCCCATTCGTTTCATTATTATTTTGTAACGGGATTGGGGTATTTATATATCCTAGTCCCCTACACACAAAAGATATCGTCTCCGAGTTTTGGAAGTTGGAAGAAACGCAACTTTAACATAACCTAGAAAATTACATTTTGCAGCTCTGATGGTAAGTCAAGAATAAATGTATATCAAATATATAACCTATTTTTTATGAACTGTTTCATTATATGTGAAACACCCACATATACAACTATAGAACATTTAACTGCTAGACATCACACTATATATATATCAGTCGAAGACGACGCAACTCATGTCAGTGGATATTTATATTTTAAAAACAATATATATGCCGCTCCCCCATATGAGGGTACCAAATTGGTTAAAGGAAGGGGAAATTATTTCCAACTTGCATTTAGGTAAAAATGCACTTTCGCAAATAATTGAATTCATTCAGAGCGTATCGCAAAATCAAAAACAAATGACACACACACACACATATATATATGTGTGTGTGTGTGTGTGTGTGTGTGTTATTTGTTTTTGTTTTTGCGATACGTTCTGAATGAATTCAATTATATATACATATATATATATATATATATATATATATATATATATATATATATATATATATATATATATATATATATATAAGTGAAAGTGTCTGTCTCTCTGGCTGGCTGGCTGGCTGGCTAGCTGTGTACATTTCCCTACACAATAGCTCCGTCAACTTTCAGTCTACAGACTCGAAATTTGGTATACAGGGTAGTGAGATTTGGGAAAATCTTTGAAATCAGTTTTCGGCCAGAAATTTGGCTGTTATGGGGTCAGAGTTCAACGATTTGACCTTTGAGAACTCTACTAAATTCCTCCGTCAATTTTGGGTCTAAACACTTGAAATTTTAGATATAGGTTCCGTAGACATGGATCTAACTTAATAACTTGATTTGAGTCCAAAACAATAAATGTTAAGGGGTCATAATGGGGGTCAAAGTTTTTTTTTAAAAATTGACCTCTGCGGTCTCTACTAAATTACTCAGACAATTTCTGGTCTAAACATTTGAAATTTTACATAAAGGGTATTCAGAGAGAGGGCAAGCTTTTTACTCGGTTTGAGTCGAAAATTTGAACTACAAATATATAAATCTACGTATGTATGTTTGCATGTCTGCCTAAAACTTTCGACAGAGGCGAAGGATTTTCACAAGATCGTTTTGAAGCTCGATCCTTCGGACGACAAATATCGAAAAATTGGCTAAAAACATTAATTTCTTCACCCTCAACTGGGTATTTTTCAACAGAGAGGTGTCGCTTTTTTCGCCGATATTTTCAAAAGTTACCCCCTCTTTTCGGTTGTCTAGCCTTAATTTAAACCTACATCACTTCCGGTTTGGCGGTAGTCGTAACAGCAAAGACGACACTTTTTTTTTTCACGTTCTTTTCCTCCTTCGCGGTACGGGTTCGAGCCTGCCTCCCTACTATCACTTTTTTCTTTTCTTTTTTTTCTTTTGCTCAACACACACCTCCAAACACCCGGGAAACGCCGGGCACCCATGCTAGTATATATATATATATATATATATATATATATATATATATATATATATATATATATATATATATATCTTTTTTGATCTTTTTCGGTCATTCTGTGTGGTATCGGCCGATACTGGTACCACCACATGTATGCGTGTATTTTTTGGGGTGGAGGGGGAGTTTCAGTTCTCCTGTGCTCGTATTTTTATTATTAGTAGTAGTTATAGTAGTAGTATTTGTAGCAGCAATAGTAATAGTAGTAGTAGTATTTGTAGCAGCAACAGTAGTAGTAGTAGTAGTAGTAGTAGTAGTATTTCCAGTATTACTATTAGTAGTAGTATTAGTTTCACTAATAGTAATAGTTTAAGTATTATTATTAGTAGTAGTTTCAATATTAGTATTAGTAGTAGTAAAAGAGGTGATAGGTTCATTATTATTATCAGTAGTAGTAGTAGTATATACTTTCACATTCCTAAAGTGTATTTTTTAAACTGATAAATGGAAGTCGAAATAAGAACTTCATTTCCTTGATAGAAAAAATAGCGCCAAAATTGGGCGCGGTCGTTATTCCGTGAATGCGTTTATTATGAACGTCGTGCAAAAAAAAAAAAAAAAAAAAAAAAAAAAAAAAAAAAAGGGAAAAAGGTCCATGTAAAAAAAAAAAGAAAAAAGTTAAATAAAATTATAGATAAAAATTCGGTCAGGCAAAAACAAACATCGGTTTGAGACACTTCTAAATATTTTTTCTTTTTCATTTACAAGTGTTAACTGGCATTTTTCAACGCGAGACAATGACGTCACGCCTGCATTCAACATGGCTGCCATGGATGGAATTTCCGGAAGGGCGGATTCTCCTTGGTTTTATTTAGTTTTTGTTTGTTTGTTTTTGTTTTTATTTTGCGTGTTTGTTTGTTTGTTTTAGAAACGTCCAGTTGTATCTATTATCTTAAGTTAGAAACTTTTGTTGATCGGACTGTCTGTCAAGTATAAGTTTGAAATATTATTTTACCAACTTCTTTCTTTTACATTTTAAATAAATTTTTGTCTGCCCATTAGTCTGTCACACTCATGTGTGAAATATCATTTTGTTGGCCTGCCTGTTGGTCTGTAACGTTTAATTGTGAGATAGCATTTTGTCGATCCGTCCAGCGGTCTGTCAGTTTGAAATAGCCTTTTTGTAACCGAGTATACCGACTCTATGCAAATGCCGAGCCGTGTGCGAAGTAACATCACCGTAAGAAAAACACTATAAAAACAAAACGTGTGCACAGACTGACGATGACGTCCGAGAGGACAGAGGTTAGAAAGAAGAGGCATGATCACGTTTTATTCGGGAAAGTGCCCGGAAATAAATGTCGTTATTACAACGAAAAAGAGTGGATCAAGTTATTACGTGTCTGCTGTTCCTTGCGACATACTCTGCTACAACGTGTTGGGTCCTAAAATGTCTACATGTTAATACGTGTGCTACGTTATAAAAGTTCTTTGCTGTCGTTGAAAGCAGACGAGTTCTTGCTGTGAGTGTTTTTGACAGAGAAGTAGCAGAGATTGGAGCTCAGTCAAACTCCTACCATGAACATAATGATACAGTAGAGGGAAGCTAGAAAGATCTCTTCTGTGTCAAAGAGGCTGTAGGGACGGGAATAGATCATTATAGATGGTGAAGTCGATTTTGTACTCAAGACATGAAACAATTAATTTATTAATTGCAGACTATTATTCTCATCTTTATTAGTTGTTGTTTCACGACGTTTCGGCCAACTATTCCTCTGGCCTTCGTCAGGTGGTAACCGCGACAGATAGGAACTCCAAATCTCTTAACTGCATTCTCAGCAATTACTGCCATCCATAGTTGTTATCGTCTCACCACGTTTTTGGCAAAGTAAGCCTCCGGTCCGCTTTTGGTAGGATTGAAACCACTATCTTCAGACAATGATCACCTGGAACTGTAGATATTCAACATCTCTATCCACTGTGCCACAGGTCCCGAGGGGCCAAAAACGTATTGAGATGACAACAACTATGAAAGGTAGTAATTGCTGAGGATGCAAAGGAGATTCGGAGTTCCTATCCCGTCGCGGTTACCACCTGGCGAAGGCCAGAGGAATAGTTGGCCGAAACGTCGTGAAACAACAACTAATAAAGATGAGGATAATAGTCTGCAGTAAAATAAATTAATAAATAAAACTCATCTTAATAATGAATTCCAATTAAATAATATACACAGGAAACGATGTTGAAAGTGGTTGAAAGTCTTCTGTTTCTTGAGACTATTCTGCTACAACGTGTTGGGTCCTAGATGTCTACATGTTAACACGTGTATAAACGTGTGTAAACGTTACATTTTTCTGTCTGTTCATTTGTATATCATGCTGACGTACGAAATTGCATTTTCTCGGTCTACTTGTCAAGCTGTCAAACTTAAGTTTTAAATATCATTTGTTGATCTATTTGCCTGTCTGTACATCTGCCAAGCTTAAGTTTGAAAGCATATTTTGCACCTCCCATTGTCTGTCTGTCTGTCTGTCTGTCTGTGTGTCAAGCTAAAGACTGAAATCTGAAGTGGAATTTTCATGGTTAAACGTGCAGATTGAGCGGACGTATCTTAAGAATGCTTGTTTTGTTTTTAGAATTCGAATTTGACAATGACTTTTTTTTTTCCTGGCGAAGTATTATTTTCCGGGGAGAAATATTTGGATAATTTACGACTTCACGTGTGCCACAAAAAAAAAGCACTTGACATTTGAGGAAATAATACAAATATTGTGTCGCCAATATCACGCCCTATAAAATGCATAGAAAGCTTACAGGCACATTTATTTATTTATTTATCTATTTATCTATTTATTTAGAGATAAAATGGTAATTCATTGACATGTGTTTCGCCGTCAATACGGCTCGTCAGTGTGACTGATTATGACAGGATTCAAACCCACGACTACTGAAATAGCACTCGGATGCATTAACTTTTATATGCAAGAAGAACCTGTCTGAAATGTCATACTACTTTGTTGATTTACGTTGTAATATTTTGTCAATATTAACTTTATTGTTGGTATGAAATAGCTCCACTTGAGTTTTGGAGAGTTGCCTCTAATTACATACTCATTAGTTTCCTACAATCCATATGCTTTATACCACCCATATTTAGGGATGTGTAACAATATATATATATATATATATATATATATATATATATATATAAGTTTCGTGGTTAAATTTTAAATTCTGAAAAAAAAAACATATAGAGACATATATTCGATTTAAGAATTTATTGTTTGACAAAAGAAATATATGGAAGGGATTATGTTGATTTCCTTAATCCATGGATTTTCAACAATGGCTCAAATCATCGGAGGAAATAAAATGCGGTTAGCAAAATATTCAGCTGCGAATGGACGCTATTTTGCTTTTCAGCACAATTATTAAAAATATTTTTTTGAGCGGTTGTAGATAATTATATGGAAAAAATTATATGAAAAGAGGAGTTGATACAACCTGGGTAATCCATTATCAGAAGGAGTCCAATGTCGTTCGGGGTTATAAATCCATTTATAAACTCGAACGACATTGGACTTCATTACTATTGAAGTAAAAACAATTTAGGTGACTAAAATAGTATGTATCAATGATTTGACATTATCTATTTTTTTTGTTTTTACAAGGTGGTCCCCAATTATCATGGCACGGAAGCCACTCAGGGATAAGGGTTATTGTAAGTACAGTACGTTAGTGTGGATTTTTAATAAAGTGTCTACTTAAGGGGGCGGTTCATCAGGAATTTGTTTACGTTGGACTTGAAGACTGCCAAGTTGTAGTCAGGATGGAAGCGGGCAAACGGAACAGAGTTCCACAGGCGTGCAGTTCTAAGAAAGAAGCTTTGTTCATGGTATCTACGTTTTTATTTAGGCATAGATTTAGAGTGTGGAAATTTTTTGGCAGTGGATTCAGCTAGACGGGTGTTTTTCGTAAAAGATTGGCGAGGGGGGACCAGAGATTGGAGTTCAGACGAGCACCTGCGATGGAAATAACGATAAAACAAAGATAGGCTTGCAACGTCTATTCTGTGGGAGAGAGGTTGCAGGGAAGATAAAAGGGCATCCCCCACTAAGCCACAAAGTCTATTTTGTACTCTGTCAAGGCAGGATAGGCTGTTTTGCAGTATTCCATCCTTGGACGTACTTGGCTTTTATATAGATAGAGAATTGCATCAGTAGTGAGATATCTTCTGGAGCGGTAGAAGGAGCCCACCATCTTTCCAGCAACCTTGGCAACAGACTTGATGTACGTGTTCCATTTCAGATCAGGAGTGAAGGTCAAGCCCAGAAGCCTGTCAAAACATGGGGCTTCTCCTAGACGAAAGCAATCCATTTCAATTGATGCCAGATTGGGATCAGAGCGTTGATGATGTAAAGATAGGTGTTTGGTTTTAGATGCATTAAAAGTAACCAGCCACATCTTCCCCCACTGAACCACTCATTTGAAATCAGAGAAGAGAGAATCAGAGAGAGTTTTTCATTTACAGCCTTTGATGTGTTGCTGTAGATGGTCGTGTCATCAGCATAGATGTCAACGAATGATTTAATATGTGTTTAGGGAGATTGATGTAGATCAGGAAGAGAGTTGGGCCCAGGATGGACCCTTGAGGGACTCCAGCATTAATACTGCAGGCCTCTGATTTTTGTCCATCAACCACTACTCTTATGAGCCTATCAGAGAGAAATGATTTTATAATAGAGAGAATATTTCCAGTTATACCGTAGCTGGAAATCTTGTGAAGTAGACCTTTATGCCATACCTTGTCGAAGGCCTTTGATATGTCAAGAGCAATTGCCCTGGAAAGGAAGCCTTTGTCAAGAGATTCACTAATCCCATGAGATATAACCATTAGCACATCTGCTGTAGATCTTGCAGAATGGAAACCATATTGCGTGTCACTAAGAAGGTTATTTCTGCTGAGGTGGTTGACTATTTCTCTATTTAATATGGATTCCATCAACTTACTCATGACACACAGGAGACTTATTATTAGAGGAAGATGACTTATCACCGGAGTTCTTAAATACAGGGCATACCGATGAGGTTTTCCAGGGTATTGGAAAGCACTTCTCCTTAAGGCAACGTTTAAACAGTTTCGTAAGTATGGGAGCAAGTTCTGGTTGAAGCTTTTTTAACACTATAATTGGGATGCCGTCAGGGCGGGTAGCTTTACTGGAATCAAGGTTTTTGATTAGCTTGGCGATCTCATGCACAGATATTTGTGTGTTACCTAGTGTGTTCTGTGATATAGGAGGAAATATGGGGAGTTGATGGCCTTCATCGCATAGGGTAGAGTTAGCTGCAAAGTTTCTGGCAAATAGTTTGGCCTTGTCTGAAGCTGACGAGATGACCTCTAGTCCGTTGATAATGGTTGGGATAGAACGCACACTTCTGTACAGGATCCTATTTGTTATTTGCCAAAACTGGTGGGAACCAAGCCGCTGATCAGCTACTTTGGATTTAACAGATTGGGCATATAGCTCTCTTGCATTTTTTATTACTCTTTTACAGTGGTTGCTGGCTTTCCTGAAAGCAGCTTTAGTCTCAGTGCATCTATTACGTTGGTAGCTATGGAAAAAGGAATTTCTGTGCGCGATGACAGCCGCATATTCTGGGGTCTATATTATCAGATATACTCTTAAAGATAGTAACTCTGCTGTTGTGGGGCCGATAGATGGAAAATATAAATGCAGTGGTGTAAGCAAGTCAACCCGGAAGCACATATAAAGTAAATTAGAGACATCCCTGCAGATGTAGGCACATATTCAAACTTGGGGATCAGGTTTAGATGTTAAGTTAGAGTATCTTTCAATTATGACATCATCAAGGGAAGAAAGAATACGCCCGGTGTCGTCCCCTGTAATTGGGTTTCAACCTCTGGAAGGTTGTAACGCAGACCCCTGATGTTGGAGAAGGAGACGTGGTAGTAGGGGGTCTACGTTGGAAGATGGGGTTCTAGGTTTATTAAAGCATTGAAGTATAGGCAATTTAGTTGACTAAAATAGTATTTATCAATAGTTTAGCATTATCTAAAAGTAAAAGCAATTTAGGTGACTAAAATAGTATGTATCAATGGTTTGGCATTATCTAAAAGTAAAAGCAATTTAGGTGACTAAAATAGTATTTATCAATCGTTTGGCATTATCTGTTAAAGTAAAAGCAATTTAGGTGACTAAAATAGTATGTATCAATGGTTTGGCATCATCTATTAAAGTAAAAGCAATTTAGGTGACTAAAATAGTATTTATCAATCGTTTGGCATTATCTGTTAAAGTAAAAGCAATTTAGGTGACTAAAATAGTATGTATCAATGGTTTTGCATTATCTAAAAGTAAAAGCAATTTAAGTGACTAAAATAGTATTTATCAATGGTTTGGCCTTATCTGTTAAAGTAAAAGCAATTTAGGTGACTAAAATAGTATTTATCAATAGTTTGGCATTATCTATTAAAGTAAAAGCAATTTAGGTGACTAAAATAATATGTATCAATGGTTTGGCATTATCTATTAAAGTAAAAGCAATTTAGGTGACTAAAATAGTATTTATCAATAGTTTGGCCTTATCTGTTAAAGTAAAAGCAATTTAGGTGACTAAAATAGTATGTATCAATGGTTTTGCATTATCTAAAAGTAAAAGCAATTTAAGTGACTAAAATAGTATTTATCAAGGTTTGGCATTATCTATTAAAGTAAAAGCTATTTAGGTGACTAAAATAGTATTTATCAATAGTTTGGCATTATCTATTAAAGTAAAAGCAATTTAGGTGACTAAAATAGTATGTATCAATGGTTTGGCATTATCTAAAAGTAAAAGCAATTTAAGTGACTAAAATAGTATTTATCAATGGTTTGGCCTTATCTGTTAAAGTAAAAGCAATTTAGGTGACTAAAATAGTATTTATCAATAGTTTGGCATTATCTATTAAAGTAAAAGCAATTTAGGTGACTAAAATAATATGTATCAATGGTTTGGCATTATCTATTAAAGTAAAAGCAATTTAGGTGACTAAAATAGTATTTATCAATAGTTTGGCCTTATCTGTTAAAGTAAAAGCAATTTAGGTGACTAAAATAGTATGTATCAATGGTTTGGCATTATCTATTAAAGTAAAAGCAATTTAGCAATTTAGATCACTGTGTAAAAAAAAAAAAAAAAAAAAAAGGTGACTAAAATAATATGTATCAATGGTTTTGCATTATCTATTAAAGTAAAAGCTATTTAGGTTACTAAAATAGTATTTATCAATGGTTTGGCATTATCTATTAAAGTAAAAGCTATTTAGGTGACTAAAATAGTATGTATCAATGGTTTGGCATTATCTATTAAAGTAAAAGCAATTTAGGTGACTAAAATAATATGTATCAATGGTTTGGCATTATCTATTAAAGTAAAAGCAATTTAAGTGACTAAAATAGTATGTATCAATGGTTTGGCATTATCTATTAAAGTAAAAGCAATTTAGGTGACTAAAATAGTATGTATCAATGGTTTGGCATTATCTATTAAAGTAAAAGCAATTTAGGTGACTAAAATAGTATGTATCAATGGTTTGGTATTATCTATTAAAGTAAAAGCTATTTAGGTGACTAAAATAGTATGTATCAATGGTTTGGCATTATCTATTAAAGTAAAAGCAATTTAGGTGACTAAAATAGTATTTATCAAGGTTTGGCATTATCTATTAAAGTAAAAGCTATTTAGGTTACTACAATAGTATGTATCAATGGTTTGGCATTATCTATTAAAGTAAAAGCAATTTAGGTGACTAAAATAGTATGTATCAATGGTTTGGCATTATCTATTAAAGTAAAAGCTATTTAGGTGACTAAAATAGTATTTATCAATGGTTTGGCATTATCTATTAAAGTAAAAGCTATTTAGGTTACTAAAATAGTATTTATCAATAGTTTGGCATTATCTATTAAAGTAAAAGCAATTTAGGTGACTAAAATAGTATTTATCAAGGTTTGGCATTATCTATTAAAGTAAAAGCAATTTAGGTGACTAAAACAGTATTCATCAATAGTTTGGCATTATCTATTAAAGTAAAAGCTATTTAGGTTACTAAAATAGTATGTATCAATGGTTTGGCATTATCTATTATAGTAAAAGCAATTTAGGTGACTAAAATAGTATGTATCAATGGGTTGGCATTATCTATTAAAGTAAAAGCTATTTAGGTGACTAAAATAGTATGTATCAATGGTTTGGCATTATCTATTAAAGTAAAAGCAATTTAGGTGACTAAAATAGTATGTATCAATGGTTTGGCATTATCTATTAAAGTAAAAGCAATTTAGGTGACTAAAATAGTATGTATGAATGGTTTGGCATTATCTATTAAAGTAACAGCAATTTAGGTGACTAAAATAGTATGTATCAATGGTTTGGCATTATCTATTAAAGTAAAAGCAATTTAGGTGACTAATATAGTATGTATCAATGGTTTGGCATTATCTATTAAAGTAAAAGCAATTTAGGTGACTAAAATAGTATTTATCAAGGTTTGGCATTATCTATTAAAGTAAAAGCAATTTAGGTGACTAAAATAGTATGTATCAATGGTTTGGCATTATCTATTAAAGTAAAAGCAATTTAGGTGACTAAAATAATATTTATCAATCGTTTGGCCTTATCTGTTAAAGTAAAAGCAATTTAGGTGACTAAAATAGTATTTATCAATAGTTTGGCATTATCTATTAAAGTAAAAGCAATTACAGTGACTAAAATAGTATGTATCAATGGTTTGGCATTATCTATTAAAGTAAAAGCAATTTAGGTGACTAAAATAGTATGTATCAATGGTTTGGCATTATCTATTAAAGTAAAAGCAATTTAGGTGACTAAAATAGTATGTATCAATGGTTTGGCATTATCTATTAAAGTAAAAGCAATTCAAGTGACTAAAATAGTATTCATCAATAGTTTGGCATTATCTATTAAAGTAAAAGCAATTTAGGTGACTAAAATAGTATGTATCAATGGTTTGGCATTATCTATTAAAGTAAAAGCAATTCAAGTGACTAAAATAGTATTCATCAATAGTTTGGCATTATCTATTAAAGTAAAAGCAATTTAGGTGACTAAAATAGTATGTATCAATGGTTTGGCATTATCTAACAGTAAAAGCAATTTAGGTGACTAAAATAGTATGTATCAATGGTTTGGCATTATCTATTAAAGTAAAAGCAATTTAGGTGACTAAAATAGTATTTATCAATGGTTTGGCATTATCTATTAAAGTAAAAGCAATTTAGGTGACTAAAATAGTATTTATCAAGGGTTGGCATTATCTATTAAAGTAAAAGCAATTTAGGTGACTAAAATAGTATTTATCAATAGTTTGGCATTATCTATTAAAGTAAAAGCAATTTAGGTGACTAAAATGTATGTATCAATGGTTTGGCATTATCTATTAAAGTAAAAGCAATTTAGGTGACTAAAATAGTATTTATCAATGGTTTGGCATTATCTATTAAAGTAAAAGCAATTTAGGTGACTAAAATAGTATGTATCAATAGTTTGGCATTATCTATTAAAGTAAAAGCAATTTAGGTGACTAAAATAGTATTTATCAAGGTTTGGCATTATCTATTAAAGTAAAAGCAATTTAGGTGACTAAAATAATATGTATCAATGGTTTGGCATTATCTATTAAAGTAAAAGCAATTTAGGTGACTAAAATAATATTTATCAATCGTTTGGCCTTATCTGTTAAAGTAAAAGCAATTTAGGTGACTAAAATAGTATTTATCAATAGTTTTGCATTATCTATTAAAGTAAAAGCAATTAAAGTGACTAAAATAGTATGTATCAAGGTTTGGCATTATCTATTAAAGTAAAAGCAATTTAGGTGACTAAAATAGTATGTATCAATGGTTTGGCATTATCTATTAAAGTAAAAGCAATTCAAGTGACTAAAATAGTATTTATCAATAGTTTGGCATTATCTATTAAAGTAAAAGCAATTTAGGTGACTAAAATAGTATTTATCAATAGTTTGGCATTATCTATTAAAGTAAAAGCAATTTAGGTGACTAAAATAGTATTTATCAAGGTTTGGCATTATCTATTAAAGTAAAAGCAATTTAGGTGACTAAAATAGTATGTATCAATGGTTTGGCATTATCTATTAAAGTAAAAGCAATTTAGGTGACTAAAATAGTATGTATCAATGGTTTGGTATTATCTATTAAAGTAAAAGCAATTTAGGTGACTAAAATAGTATGTATCAATGGTTTGGCATTATCTATTAAAGTAAAAGCAATTTAGGTGACTAAAATAGTATGTATCAATGGTTTGGCATTATCTATTAAAGTAAAAGCAATTTAGGTGACTAAAATAGTATTTATCAATGGTTTGGCATTAACTATTAAAGTAAAAGCAATTCAAGTGACTAAAATAGTATTTATCAATAGTTTGGCATTAGCTATTAAAGTAAAAGCAATTTAGGTGACTAAAATAGTATGTATCAAGGTTTGGCATTATCTATTAAAGTAAAAGCAATTTAGGTGACTAAAATAGTATTTATCAATGGTTTGGCATTATCTATTAAATTAAAAGCAATTTAGGTGACTAAAATAGTATGTATCAATGGTTTGGCATTATCTAAAAGTAAAAGCAATTTAGGTGACTAAAATAGTATGTATCAATGGTTTGGCATTATCTAAAAATAAAAGCAATTTAGGTGACTAAAATAGTATGTATCAATGGTTTGGCATTATCTATTAAAGTAAAAGCAATTCAAGTGACTAAAATAGTATTTATCAATAGTTTGGCATTATCTATTAAAGTAAAAGCAATTTAGGTGACTAAAATAGTATTTATCAAGGTTTGGCATTATCTATTAAAGTAAAAGCAATTTAGGTGACTAAAATAGTATGTATCAATGGTTTGGCATTATCAATTAAAGTAAAAGCAATTTAGGTGACTAAAATAGTATGTGTCAATGGTTTGGCATTATCTAAAAGTAAAAGCAATTTAGGTGACTAAAATAGTATGTATCAATGGTTTGGCATTATCTATTAAAGTAAAAGCAATTTAGGTGACTAAAATAGTATGTATCAATGGTTTGGCATTATCTATTAGAGTAAAAGCAATTTAGGTGACTAAAATAGTATGTATCAATGGTTTGGCATTATCTAAAAGTAAAAGCAATTTAGGTGACTAAAATAGTATGTATCAATGGTTTGGTATTATCTATTAAAGTAAAAGCAATTTAGGTGACTAAAATAGTATGTATCAATGGTTTGGCATTATCTATTAAAGTAAAAGCAATTTAGGTGACTAAAATAGTATGTATCAATGGTTTGGCATTATCTATTAAAGTAAAAGCAATTTAGGTGACTAAAATAGTATGTATCAATGGTTTGGCATTATCTAAAAGTAAAAGCAATTTAGGTGACTAAAATAGTATGTATCAATGGTTTGGTATTATCTATTAAAGTAAAAGCAATTTAGGTGACTAAAATAGTATGTATCAATGGTTTGGCATTATCTGTTAAAGTAAAAGCAATTTAGGTGACTAAAATAGTATGTATCAATGGTTTGGCATTATCTATTAAAGTAAAAGCAATTTAGGTGACTAAAATAGTATTTATCAATAGTTTGGCATTATCTATTAAAGTAAAAGCAATTCAAGTGACGAAAATAGTATGTATCAATGGTTTGGCATTATCTAAAAATAAAAGCAATTTAGGTGACTAAAATAGTATGTATCAATGGTTTGGCATTATCTATTAAAGTAAAAGCAATTTAGGTGACTAAAATAGTATTTATCAAGGTTTGGCATTATCTATTAAAGTAAAAGCAATTTAGGTGACTAAAATAGTATGTATCAATGGTTTGGCATTATCAATTAAAGTAAAAGCAATTTAGGTGACTAAAATAGTATGTATCAATGGTTTGGCATTATCTAAAAGTAAAAGCAATTTAGGTGACTAAAATAGTATGTATCAATGGTTTGGCATTATCTATTAAAGTAAAAGCAATTTAGGTGACTAAAATAGTATGTATCAATGGTTTGGCATTATCTATTAGAGTAAAAGCAATTTAGGTGACTAAAATAGTATGTATCAATGGTTTGGCATTATCTAAAAGTAAAAGCAATTTAGGTGACTAAAATAGTATGTATCAATGGTTTGGTATTATCTATTAAAGTAAAAGCAATTTAGGTGACTAAAATAGTATGTATCAATGGTTTGGCATTATCTATTAAAGTAAAAGCAATTTAGGTGACTAAAATAGTATGTATCAATGGTTTGGCATTATCTATTAAAGTAAAAGCAATTTAGGTGACTAAAATAGTATGTATCAATGGTTTGGCATTATCTAAAAGTAAAAGCAATTTAGGTGACTAAAATAGTATGTATCAATGGTTTGGTATTATCTATTAAAGTAAAAGCAATTTAGGTGACTAAAATAGTATGTATCAATGGTTTGGCATTATCTGTTAAAGTAAAAGCAATTTAGGTGACTAAAATAGTATGTATCAATGGTTTGGCATTATCTATTAAAGTAAAAGCAATTTAGGTGACTAAAATAGTATTTATCAAGGTTTGGCATTATCTATTAAAGTAAAAGCAATTTAGGTGACTAAAACAGTATTCATCAATAGTTTGGCATTATCTATTAAAGTAAAAGCTATTTAGGTGACTAAAATAGTATGTATCAATGGTTTGGCATTATCTATTATAGTAAAAGCAATTTAGGTGACTAAAATAGTATGTATCAATGGTTTGGCATTATCTATTAAAGTAAAAGCTATTTAGGTGACTAAAATAGTATGTATCAATGGTTTGGCATTATCTATTAAAGTAAAAGCAATTTAGGTGACTAAAACAGTATTCATCAATAGTTTGGCATTATCTATTAAAGTAAAAGCTATTTAGGTTACTAAAATAGTATGTATCAATGGTTTGGCATTATCTATTATAGTAAAAGCAATTTAGGTGACTAAAATAGTATGTATCAATGGTTTGGCATTATCTATTAAAGTAAAAGCAATTTAGGTGACTAAAATAGTATGTATCAATGGTTTGGCATTATCTATTAAAGTAACAGCAATTTAGGTGACTAAAATAGTATGTATCAATGGTTTGGCATTATCTATTAAAGTAAAAGCAATTTAGGTGACTAATATAGTATGTATCAATGGTTTGGCATTATCTATTAAAGTAAAAGCAATTTAGGTGACTAAAATAGTATTTATCAAGGTTTGGCATTATCTATTAAAGTAAAAGCAATTTAGGTGACTAAAATAATATGTATCAATGGTTTGGCATTATCTATTAAAGTAAAAGCAATTTAGGTGACTAAAATAATATTTATCAATCGTTTGGCCTTATCTGTTAAAGTAAAAGCAATTTAGGTGACTAAAATAGTATTTATCAATAGTTTTGCATTATCTATTAAAGTAAAAGCAATTAAAGTGACTAAAATAGTATGTATCAAGGTTTGGCATTATCTATTAAAGTAAAAGCAATTTAGGTGACTAAAATAGTATGTATCAATGGTTTGGCATTATCTATTAAAGTAAAAGCAATTTAGGTGACTAAAATAGTATGTATCAATGGTTTGCCATTATCTATTAAAGTAAAAGCAATTCAAGTGACTAAAATAGTATTCATCAATAGTTTGGCATTATCTATTAAAGTAAAAGCAATTTAGGTGACTAAAATAGTATTTATCAATAGTTTGGCATTATCTATTAAAGTAAAAGCAATTTAGGTGACTAAAATAATATTTATCAATCGTTTGGCCTTATCTGTTAAAGTAAAAGCAATTTAGGTGACTAAAATAGTATTCATCAATAGTTTGGCATTATCTATTAAAGTAAAAGCAATTTAGGTGACTAAAAAAATATTTATCAATCGTTTGGCCTTATCTGTTAAAGTAAAAGCAATTTAGGTGACTAAAATAGTATTTATCAATAGTTTGGCATTATCTATTAAAGTAAAAGCAATTAAAGTGACTAAAATAGTATGTATCAAGGTTTGGCATTATCTATTAAAGTAAAAGCAATTTAGGTGACTAAAATAGTCTGTATCAATGGTTTGGCATTATCTATTAAAGTAAAAGCAATTTAGGTGACTAAAATAGTATGTATCAAGGTTTGGCATTATCTATTAAAGTAAAAGCAATTTAGGTGACTAAAATAGTATGTATCAATGGTTTGGCAGTATCTAACAGTAAAAGCAATTTAGGTGACTAAAATAGTATGTATCAATGGTTTGGCATTATCTATTAAAGTAAAAGCAATTTAGGTGACTAAAATAGTATTTATCAATGGTTTGGCATTATCTATTAAAGTAAAAGCAATTTAGGTGACTAAAATAGTATTTATCAAGGGTTGGCATTATCTATTAAAGTAAAAGCAATTTAGGTGACTAAAATAGTATGTATCAATGGTTTGGCATTATCTAAAAGTAAAAGCAATTTAGGTGACTAAAATAGTATGTATCAATGGTTTGGCATTATCTATTAAAGTAAAAGCAATTCAAGTGACTAAAATAGTATTTATCAATAGTTTGGCATTATCTATTAAAGTAAAAGCAATTTAGGTGACTAAAATAGTATTTATCAAGGTTTGGCATTATCTATTAAAGTAAAAGCAATTTAGGTGACTAAAATAGTATTTATCAAGGTTTGGCATTATCTATTAAAGTAAAAGCAATTTAGGTGACTACAATAGTATGTATCAATGGTTTGGCATTATCTAAAAGTAAAAGCAATTTAGGTGACTAAAATAGTATGTATCAATGGTTTGGTATTATCTATTAAAGTAAAAGCAATTTAGGTGACTAAAATAGTATGTATCAATGGTTTGGCATTATCTATTAAAGTAAAAGCAATGTAGGTGACTAAAATAGTATGTATCAATGGTTTGGCATTATCTATTAAAGTAAAAGCAATTTAGGTGACTAAAATAGTATTTATCAATGGTTTGGCATTATCTATTCAAGTAAAAGCAATTCAAGTGACTAAAATAGTATGTATCAATAGTTTGGCATTATCTATTAAAGTAAAAGCAATTTAGGTGACTAAAATAGTATTTATCAAGGTTTGGCATTATCTATTAAAGTAAAAGCAATTTAGGTGACGAAAATAGTATGTATCAATGGTTTGGCATTATCTAAAAGTAAAAGCAATTTAGGTGTCTAAAATAGTATGTATCAATGGTTTGGCATTATCTAAAAGTAAAAGCAACTTAGGTGACTAAAATAGTATGTATCAATGGTTTGGCATTATCTATTAAAGTAAAAGCAATTTAGGTGACTAAAATAGTATGTATCAATGGTTTGGCATTATCTATTAAAGTAAAAGCAATTTAGGTGACTAAAATAGTATTTATCAAGGTTTGGCATTATCTATTAAAGTAAAAGTAATTTAGGTGACTAAAATAGTATGTATCAATGGTTTGGCATTATCTATTAAAGTAAAAGCAATTTAGGTGACTAAAATAGTATGTATCAATGGTTTGGCATTATCTAAAAGTAAAAGCAATTTAGGTGACTAAAATAGTATGTATCAATGGTTTGGCATTATCTATTAAAGTAAAAGCAATTTAGGTGACTAAAATAGTATGTATCAATGGTTTGGCATTATCTATTAAAGTAAAAGCAATTTAGGTGACTAAAATAGTATTTATCAAGGTTTGGCATTATCTATTAAAGTAAAAGTAATTTAGGTGACTAAAATAGTATGTATCAATGGTTTGGCATTATCTATTAAAGTAAAAGCAATTTACGTGACTAAAATAGTATGTATCAATGGTTTGGCATTATCTAAAAGTAAAAGCAATTTAGGTGACTAAAATAGTATGTATCAATGGTTTGGCATTATCTATTAAAGTAAAAGCAATTTAGGTGACTAAAATAGTATGTATCAATGGTTTGGCATTATCTATTAAAGTAAAAGCAATTTAGGTGACTAAAATAGTATGTATCAATGGTTTGGCATTATCTAAAAGTAAAAGCAATTTAGGTGACTAAAATAGTATGTATCAATGGTTTGGCATTATCTATTAAAGTAAAAGCAATTTACGTGACTAAAATAGTATGTATCAATGGTTTGGCATTATCTAAAAATAAAAGCAATTTAGGTGACTAAAATAGTATGTATCAATGGTTTGGCCTTATCTATTAAAGTAAAAGCAATTTAGGTGACTAAAATAGTATTTATCAATGGTTTGGCATTATCTATTAAAGTAAAAGCAATTTAGGTGACTAAAATAGTATTTATCTAGGTTTGGCATTATCTATTAAAGTAAAAGCAATTTAGGTGACTAAAATAGTATGTATCAATGGTTTGGCATTATCTATTAAAGTAAAAGCAATGTAGGTGACTAAAATAGTATGTATCAATGGTTTGGCATTATCTTAAAGTAAAAGCAATTTAGGTGACTAAAATAGTATGTATCAATGGTTTGGCATTATCTATTAATGTAAAAGCAATTCAAGTGACTAAAATAGTATTTATCAATAGTTTGTCATTATCTATTAAAGTAAAAGCAATTTAGGTGACTAAAATAGTATTTATCAAGGTTTGGCATTATCTATTAAAGTAAAAGCAATTTAGGTGACTAAAATAGTATGTATCAATGGTTTGGCATTATCAATTAAAGTAAAAGCAATTTAGGTGACTAAAATAGTATGTATCAATGGTTTGGCATTATCTAAAAGTAAAAGCAATTTAGGTGACTAAAATAGTATGTATCAATGGTTTGGCATTATCTATTAAAGTAAAAGCAATTTAGGTGACTAAAATAGTATGTATCAATGGTTTGGCATTATCTATTACAGTAAAAGCAATTTAGGTGACTAAAATAGTATGTATCAATGGTTTGGCATTATCTAAAAGTAAAAGCAATTTAGGTGTCTAAAATAGTATGTATCAATGGTTTGGCAGTATCTAACAGTAAAAGCAATTTAGGTGACTAAAATAGTATGTATCAATGGTTTGGCATTATCTATTAAAGTAAAAGCAATTTAGGTGACTAAAATAGTATTTATCAATGGTTTGGCATTATCTATTAAAGTAAAAGCAATTTAGGTGACTAAAATAGTATTTATCAAGGGTTGGCATTATCTATTAAAGTAAAAGCAATTTAGGTGACTAAAATAGTATGTATCAATGGTTTGGCATTATCTAAAAGTAAAAGCAATTTAGGTGACTAAAATAGTATGTATCAATGGTTTGGCATTATCTATTAAAGTAAAAGCAATTCAAGTGACTAAAATAGTATTTATCAATAGTTTGGCATTATCTATTAAAGTAAAAGCAATTTAGGTGACTAAAATAGTATTTATCAAGGTTTGGCATTATCTATTAAAGTAAAAGCAATTTAGGTGACTAAAATAGTATTTATCAAGGTTTGGCATTATCTATTAAAGTAAAAGCAATTTAGGTGACTAAAATAGTATGTATCAATGGTTTGGCATTATCTAAAAGTAAAAGCAATTTAGGTGACTAAAATAGTATGTATCAATGGTTTGGTATTATCTATTAAAGTAAAAGCAATTTAGGTGACTAAAATAGTATGTATCAATGGTTTGGCATTATCTATTAAAGTAAAAGCAATGTAGGTGACTAAAATAGTATGTATCAATGGTTTGGCATTATCTATTAAAGTAAAAGCAATTTAGGTGACTAAAATAGTATGTATCAATGGTTTGGCATTATCTATTAAAGTAAAAGCAATTCAAGTGACTAAAATAGTATGTATCAATGGTTTGGCATTATCTATTAAAGTAAAAGCAATTTAGGTGACTAAAATAGTATTTATCAATGGTTTGGCATTATCTATTCAAGTAAAAGCAATTCAAGTGACTAAAATAGTATGTATCAATAGTTTGGCATTATCTATTAAAGTAAAAGCAATTTAGGTGACTAAAATAGTATTTATCAAGGTTTGGCATTATCTATTAAAGTAAAAGCAATTTAGGTGACGAAAATAGTATGTATCAATGGTTTGGCATTATCTAAAAGTAAAAGCAATTTAGGTGTCAAAAATAGTATGTATCAATGGTTTGGCATTATCTAAAAGTAAAAGCAATTTAGGTGACTAAAATAGTATGTATCAATGGTTTGGCATTATCTATTAAAGTAAAAGCAATTTAGGTGACTAAAATAGTATGTATCAATGGTTTGGCATTATCTATTAAAGTAAAAGCAATTTAGGTGACTAAAATAGTATTTATCAAGGTTTGGCATTATCTATTAAAGTAAAAGTAATTTAGGTGACTAAAATAGTATGTATCAATGGTTTGGCATTATCTATTAAAGTAAAAGCAATTTAGGTGACTAAAATAGTATGTATCAATGGTTTGGCATTATCTAAAAGTAAAAGCAATTTAGGTGACTAAAATAGTATGTATCAATGGTTTGGCATTATCTATTAAAGTAAAAGCAATTTAGGTGACTAAAATAGTATGTATCAATGGTTTGGCATTATCTATTAAAGTAAAAGCAATTTAGGTGACTAAAATAGTATTTATCAAGGTTTGGCATTATCTATTAAAGTAAAAGTAATTTAGGTGACTAAAATAGTATGTATCAATGGTTTGGCATTATCTATTAAAGTAAAAGCGATTTACGTGACTAAAATAGTATGTATCAATGGTTTGGCATTATCTAAAAGTAAAAGCAATTTAGGTGACTAAAATAGTATGTATCAATGGTTTGGCATTATCTATTAAAGTAAAAGCTATTTAGGTGACTAAAATAGTATGTATCAATGGTTTGGCATTATCTATTAAAGTAAAAGCAATTTAGGTGACTAAAATAGTATTTATCAATAGTTTGGCATTATCTATTAAAGTAAAAGCAATTTAGGTGACTAAAATAGTATTTATCAAGGTTTGGCATTATCTATTAAAGTAAAAGCAATTTAGGTGACTAAAATAGTATGTATCAATGGTTTGGCAGTATCTAACAGTAAAAGCAATTTAGGTGACTAAAATAGTATGTATCAATGGTTTGGCATTATCTATTAAAGTAAAAGCAATTTAGGTGACTAAAATAGTATTTATCAATGGTTTGGCATTATCTATTAAAGTAAAAGCAATTTAGGTGACTAAAATAGTATTTATCAAGGGTTGGCATTATCTATTAAAGTAAAAGCAATTTAGGTGACTAAAATAGTATGTATCAATGGTTTGGCATTATCTAAAAGTAAAAGCAATTTAGGTGACTAAAATAGTATGTATCAATGGTTTGGCATTATCTATTAAAGTAAAAGCAATTCAAGTGACTAAAATAGTATTTATCAATAGTTTGGCATTATCTATTAAAGTAAAAGCAATTTAGGTGACTAAAATAGTATTTATCAAGGTTTGGCATTATCTATTAAAGTAAAAGCAATTTAGGTGACTAAAATAGTATTTATCAAGGTTTGGCATTATCTATTAAAGTAAAAGCAATTTAGGTGACTAAAATAGTATGTATCAATGGTTTGGCATTATCTAAAAGTAAAAGCAATTTAGGTGACTAAAATAGTATGTATCAATGGTTTGGTATTATCTATTAAAGTAAAAGCAATTTAGGTGACTAAAATAGTATGTATCAATGGTTTGGCATTATCTATTAAAGTAAAAGCAATGTAGGTGACTAAAATAGTATGTATCAATGGTTTGGCATTATCTATTAAAGTAAAAGCAATTTAGGTGACTAAAATAGTATGTATCAATGGTTTGGCATTATCTATTAAAGTAAAAGCAATTCAAGTGACTAAAATAGTATGTATCAATGGTTTGGCATTATCTATTAAAGTAAAAGCAGTTTAGGTGACTAAAATAGTATTTATCAATGGTTTGGCATTATCTATTCAAGTAAAAGCAATTCAAGTGACTAAAATAGTATGTATCAATAGTTTGGCATTATCTATTAAAGTAAAAGCAATTTAGGTGACTAAAATAGTATTTATCAAGGTTTGGCATTATCTATTAAAGTAAAAGCAATTTAGGTGACGAAAATAGTATGTATCAATGGTTTGGCATTATCTAAAAGTAAAAGCAATTTAGGTGTCTAAAATAGTATGTATCAATGGTTTGGCATTATCTAAAAGTAAAAGCAATTTAGGTGACTAAAATAGTATGTATCAATGGTTTGGCATTATCTATTAAAGTAAAAGCAATTTAGGTGACTAAAATAGTATGTATCAATGGTTTGGCATTATCTATTAAAGTAAAAGCAATTTAGGTGACTAAAATAGTATTTATCAAGGTTTGGCATTATCTATTAAAGTAAAAGTAATTTAGGTGACTAAAATAGTATGTATCAATGGTTTGGCATTATCTATTAAAGTAAAAGCAATTTAGGTGACTAAAATAGTATGTATCAATGGTTTGGCATTATCTAAAAGTAAAAGCAATTTAGGTGACTAAAATAGTATGTATCAATGGTTTGGCATTATCTATTAAAGTAAAAGCAATTTAGGTGACTAAAATAGTATGTATCAATGGTTTGGCATTATCTATTAAAGTAAAAGCAATTTAGGTGACTAAAATAGTATTTATCAAGGTTTGGCATTATCTATTAAAGTAAAAGTAATTTAGGTGACTAAAATAGTATGTATCAATGGTTTGGCATTATCTATTAAAGTAAAAGCAATTTACGTGACTAAAATAGTATGTATCAATGGTTTGGCATTATCTAAAAGTAAAAGCAATTTAGGTGACTAAAATAGTATGTATCAATGGTTTGGCATTATCTATTAAAGTAAAAGCAATTTAGGTGACTAAAATAGTATGTATCAATGGTTTGGCATTATCTATTAAAGTAAAAGCAATTTAGGTGACTAAAATAGTATGTATCAATGGTTTGGCATTATCTATTAAAGTAAAAGCAATTTACGTGACTAAAATAGTATGTATCAATGGTTTGGCATTATCTAAAAGTAAAAGCAATTTAGGTGACTAAAATAGTATGTATCAATGGTTTGGCCTTATCTATTAAAGTAAAAGCAATTTAGGTGACTAAAATAGTATTTATCAATGGTTTGGCATTATCTATTAAAGTAAAAGCAATTTAGGTGACTAAAATAGTATTTATCTAGGTTTGGCATTATCTATTAAAGTAAAAGCAATTTAGGTGACTAAAATAGTATGTATCAATGGTTTGGCATTATCTATTAAAGTAAAAGCAATTTAGGTGACTAAAATAGTATGTATCAATGGTTTGGCATTATCTAAAAGTAAAAGCAATTTAGGTGACTAAAATAGTATGTATCAATGGTTTGGCATTATCTATTAATGTAAAAGCAATTCAAGTGACTAAAATAGTATTTATCAATAGTTTGTCATTATCTATTAAAGTAAAAGCAATTTAGGTGACTAAAATAGTATTTATCAAGGTTTGGCATTATCTATTAAAGTAAAAGCAATTTAGGTGACTAAAATAGTATGTATCAATGGTTTGGCATTATCAATTAAAGTAAAAGCAATTTAGGTGACTAAAATAGTATGTATCAATGGTTTGGCATTATCTAAAAGTAAAAGCAATTTAGGTGACTAAAATAGTATGTATCAATGGTTTGGCATTATCTATTAAAGTAAAAGCAATTTAGGTGACTAAAATAGTATGTATCAATGGTTTGGCATTATCTATTACAGTAAAAGCAATTTAGGTGACTAACATAGTATGTATCAATGGTTTGGCATTATCTAAAAGTAAAAGCAATTTAGGTGTCTAAAATAGTATGTATCAATGGTTTGGTATTATCTATTAAAGTAAAAGCAATTTAGGTGACTAAAATAGTATGTATCAATGGTTTGGCATTATCTATTAAAGTAAAAGCAATTTAGGTGACTAAAATAGTATGTATCAATGGTTTGGCATTATCTATTAAAGTAAAAGCAATTTAGGTGACTAAAATAGTATTTATCAATTGTTTGGATTTATCTATTAAAGTAAAAGCAATTCAAGTGACTAAAATAGTATTTATCAATAGTTTGGCATTATCTATTAAAGTAAAAGCAATTTAGGTGACTAAAATAGTATTTATCAAGGTTTGGCATTATCTATTAAAGTAAAAGCAATTTAGGTGACTAAAATAGTATGTATCAATGGTTTGGCATTATCTATTAAAGTAAAAGCAATTTAGGTGACTAAAATAGTATGTATCAATGGTTTGGCATTATCTAAAAGTAAACGCAATTTAGGTGACTAAAATAGTATGTATCAATGGTTTGGCATTATCTAAAAGTAAAAGCAATTTAGGTGACTAAAATAGTATGTATCAATGGTTTGGCATTATCTATTAAAGTAAAAGCAATTTACGTGACTAAAATAGTATGTATCAATGGTTTGGCATTATCTAAAAGTAAAAGCAATTTAGGTGACTAAAATAGTATGTATCAATGGTTTGGCCTTATCTATTAAAGTAAAAGCAATTTAGGTGACTAAAATAGTATTTATCAATGGTTTGGCATTATCTATTAAAGTAAAAGCAATTTAGGTTACTAAAATAGTATGTATCAATGGTTTGGCATTATCTAAAAGTAAAAGCAATTTAGGTGACTAAAATAGTATGTATCAATGGTTTGGCATTATCTATTAAAGTAAAAGCAATTTAGGTGACTAACATAGTATGTATCAATGGTTTGGCATTATCTATTAAAGTAAAAGCAATTTAGGTGACTAAAATAGTATGTATCAATGGTTTGGCATTATCTAAAAGTAAAAGCAATTTAGGTGACTAAAATAGTATGTATCAATGGTTTGGCATTATCTATTAAAGTAAAAGCAATTTAGGTGATTAAAATAGTATGTATCAATGGTTTGGCATTATCTAAAAGTAAAAGCAATTTAGGTGACTAAAATAGTATTTATCAATGGTTTGGCATTATCTATTAAAGTAAAAGCAATTCAAGTGACTTAAATAGTATTTATCAATAGTTTGGCATTATCTATTAAAGTAAAAGCAATTTAGGTGACTAAAATAGTATTTATCAATGGTTTGGCATTATCTATTAAAGTAAAAGCAATTTAGGTGACTAAAATAGTATTTATCAAGGTTTGGCATTATCTATTAAAGTAAAAGCAATTTAGGTGACTAAAATAGTATGTATCAATGGTTTGGCATTATCTATTAAAGTAAAAGCAATTTAGGTGACTAAAATAGTATGTATCAATGGTTTGGCATTATCTAAAAGTAAAAGCAATTTAGGTGACTAAAATAGTATGTATCAATGGTTTGGCATTATCTATTAAAGTAAAAGCAATTTAGGTGACTAAAATAGTATGTATCAATGGTTTGGCATTATCTATTAAAGTAAAAGCAATTTAGGTGACTAAAATAGTATTTATCAATGGTTTGGCATTATCTATTAAAGTAAAAGCAATTCAAGTGACTAAAATAGTATTTATCAATAGTTTGGCATTATCTATTAAAGTAAAAGCAATTTAGGTGACTAAAATAGTATGTATCAATGGTTTGGCATTATCTATTAAAGTAAAAGCAATTTAGGTGACTAAAATAGTATTTATCAAGGTTTGGCATTATCTATTAAAGTAAAAGCAATTTAGGTGACTAAAATAGTATGTATCAATGGTTTGGCATTATCTATTAAAGTAAAAGCAATTTAGGTGACTAAAATAGTATGTATCAATCGTTTGGCATTATCTAAAAGTAAAAGCAATTAAGGTGACTAAAATAGTATGTATCAATGGTTTGGCATTATCTATTAAAGTAAAAGCAATTTAGGTGACTAAAATAGTATGTATCAATGGTTTGGCATTATCTATTAAAGTAAAAGCAATTTAGGTGACTAAAATAGTATGTATCAATGGTTTGGCATTATCTAAAAGTAAAAGCAATTTAGGTGACTAAAATAGTATGTATCAATGGTTTGGTATTATCTATTAAATTAAAAGCAATTCAAGTGACTAAAATAGTATTTATCAATAGTTTGTCATTATCTATTAAAGTAAAAGCAATTTAGGTGACTAAAATAGTATTTATCAAGGTTTGGCATTATCTATTAAAGTAAAAGCAATTTAGGTGACTAAAATAGTATTTATCTAGGTTTGGCATTATCTATTAAAGTAAAAGCAATTTAGGTGACTAAAATAGTATGTATCAATGGTTTGGCATTATCTATTAAAGTAAAAGCAATTTAGGTGACTAAAATAGTATGTATCAATGGTTTGGCATTATCTATTACAGTAAAAGCAATTTAGGTGACTAAAATAGTATGTATCAATGGTTTGGCTTTATCTAAAAGTAAAAGCAATTTAGGTGTCTAAAATAGTATGTATCAATGGTTTGGTATTATCTATTAAAGTAAAAGCAATTTAGGTGACTAAAATAGTATGTATCAATGGTTTGGCATTATCTATTAAAGTAAAACAATTTAGGTGACTAAAATAGTATGTATCAATGGTTTGGCATTATCTATTAAAGTAAAAGCAATTTAGGTGACTAAAATAGTATTTATCAATGGTTTGGCATTATCTATTAAAGTAAAAGCAATTCAAGTGACTAAAATAGTATTTATCAATAGTTTGGCATTATCTATTAAAGTAAAAGCAATTTAGGTGACTAAAATAGTATTTATCAAGGTTTGGCATTATCTATTAAAGTAAAAGCAATTTAGGTGACTAAAATAGTATGTATCAATGGTTTGGCATTATCTATTAAAGTAAAAGCAATTTAGGTGACTAAAATAGTATGTATCAATGGTTTGGCATTATCTATTAAAGTAAAAGCAATTTAGGTGACTAAAATAGTATGTATCAATGGTTTGGCATTATCTATTAAAGTAAAAGCAATTTAGGTGACTAAAATAGTATGTATCAATGGTTTGGCATTATCTATTAAAGTAAAAGCAATTTAGGTGACTAAAATAGTATGTATCAATGGTTTGGCATTATCTAAATGTAAAAGCAATTTAGGTGACTAAAATAGTATGTATCAATGGTTTGGCATTATCTATTAAAGTAAAAGCAATTTACGTGACTAAAATAGTATGTATCAATGGTTTGGCATTATCTAAAAGTAAAAGCAATTTAGGTGACTAAAATAGTATGTATCAATGGTTTGGCCTTATCTATTAAAGTAAAAGCAATTTAGGTGACTAAAATAGTATTTATCAATGGTTTGGCATTATCTATTAAAGTAAAAGCAATTTAGGTTACTAAAATAGTATGTATCAATGGTTTGGCATTATCTAAAAGTAAAAGCAATTTAGGTGACTAAATAGTATGTATCAATGGTTTGGCATTATCTATTAAAGTAAAAGCAATTTAGGTGACTAAAATAGTATGTATCAATGGTTTGGCATTATCTATTAAAGTAAAAGCAATTTAGGTGACTAAAATAGTATGTATCAATGGTTTGGCATTATCTAAAAGTAAAAGCAATTTAGGTGACTAAAATAGTATGTATCAATGGTTTGGCATTATCTATTAAAGTAAAAGCAATTTAGGTGATTAAAATAGTATGTATCAATGGTTTGGCATTATCTAAAAGTAAAAGCAATTTAGGTGACTAAAATAGTATTTATCAATGGTTTGGCATTATCTATTAAAGTAAAAGCAATTCAAGTGACTTAAATAGTATTTATCAATAGTTTGGCATTATCTATTAAAGTAAAAGCAATTTAGGTGACTAAAATAGTATTTATCAATGGTTTGGCATTATCTATTAAAGTAAAAGCAATTTAGGTGACTAAAATAGTATGTATCAAGGTTTGGCATTATCTATTAAAGTAAAAGCAATTTAGGTGACTAAAATAGTATGTATCAATGGTTTGGCATTATCTATTAAAGTAAAAGCAATTTAGGTGACTAAAATAGTATGTATCAATGGTTTGGCATTATCTAAAAGTAAAAGCAATTTAGGTGACTAAAATAGTATGTATCAATGGTTTGGCATTATCTATTAAAGTAAAAGCAATTTAGGTGACTAAAATAGTATGTATCAATGGTTTGGCATTATCTATTAAAGTAAAAGCAATTTAGGTGACTAAAATAGTATTTATCAATGGTTTGGCATTATCTATTAAAGTAAAAGCAATTCAAGTGACTAAAATAGTATTTATCAATAGTTTGGCATTATCTATTAAAGTAAAAGCAATTTAGGTGACTAAAATAGTATGTATCAATGGTTTGGCATTATCTATTAAAGTAAAAGCAATTTAGGTGACTAAAATAGTATTTATCAAGGTTTGGCATTATCTATTAAAGTAAAAGCAATTTAGGTGACTAAAATAGTATGTATCAATGATTTGGCATTATCTATTAAAGTAAAAGCAATTTAGGTGACTAAAATAGTATGTATCAATCGTTTGGCATTATCTAAAAGTAAAAGCAATTAAGGTGACTAAAATAGTATGTATCAATGGTTTGGCATTATCTATTAAAGTAAAAGCAATTTAGGTGACTAAAATAGTATGTATCAATGGTTTGGCATTATCTATTAAAGTAAAAGCAATTTAGGTGACTAAAATAGTATGTATCAATGGTTTGGCATTATCTAAAAGTAAAAGCAATTTAGGTGACTAAAATAGTATGTATCAATGGTTTGGCATTATCTATTAAAGTAAAAGCAATTTAGGTGATTAAAATAGTATGTATCAATGGTTTGGCATTATCTAAAAGTAAAAGCAATTTAGGTGACTAAAATAGTATTTATCAATGGTTTGGCATTATCTATTAAAGTAAAAGCAATTCAAGTGACTTAAATAGTATTTATCAATAGTTTGGCATTATCTATTAAAGTAAAAGCAATTTAGGTGACTAAAATAGTATTTATCAATGGTTTGGCATTATCTATTAAAGTAAAAGCAATTTAGGTGACTAAAATAGTATGTATCAAGGTTTGGCATTATCTATTAAAGTAAAAGCAATTTAGGTGACTAAAATAGTATGTATCAATGGTTTGGCATTATCTATTAAAGTAAAAGCAATTTAGGTGACTAAAATAGTATGTATCAATGGTTTGGCATTATCTAAAAGTAAAAGCAATTTAGGTGACTAAAATAGTATGTATCAATGGTTTGGCATTATCTATTAAAGTAAAAGCAATTTAGGTGACTAAAATAGTATGTATCAATGGTTTGGCATTATCTATTAAAGTAAAAGCAATTTAGGTGACTAAAATAGTATTTATCAATGGTTTGGCATTATCTATTAAAGTAAAAGCAATTCAAGTGACTAAAATAGTATTTATCAATAGTTTGGCATTATCTATTAAAGTAAAAGCAATTTAGGTGACTAAAATAGTATGTATCAATGGTTTGGCATTATCTATTAAAGTAAAAGCAATTTAGGTGACTAAAATAGTATTTATCAAGGTTTGGCATTATCTATTAAAGTAAAAGCAATTTAGGTGACTAAAATAGTATGTATCAATGGTTTGGCATTATCTATTAAAGTAAAAGCAATTTAGGTGACTAAAATAGTATGTATCAATCGTTTGGCATTATCTAAAAGTAAAAGCAATTAAGGTGACTAAAATAGTATGTATCAATGGTTTGGCATTATCTATTAAAGTAAAAGCAATTTAGGTGACTAAAATAGTATGTATCAATGGTTTGGCATTATCTATTAAAGTAAAAGCAATTTAGGTGACTAAAATAGTATGTATCAATGGTTTGGCATTATCTATTAAATTAAAAGCAATTCAAGTGACTAAAATAGTATTTATCACTAGTTTGGCATTATATATTAAAGTAAAAGCAATTTAGGTGACTAAAATAGTATGTATCAAGGTTTGGCATTATCTATTAAAGTAAAAGCAATTTAGGTGACTAAAATAGTATGTATCAATGGTTTGGCATTATCTAAAAGTAAAAGCAATTTAGGTGACTAAAATAGTATGTATCAAAGGTTTGGCATTATCTATTAAAGTGAAAGCAATTTAGGTGACTAAAATAGTATGTATCAATGGTTTTGCAGTATCTAAAAGTAAAAGCAATTTATGTGACTAAAATAGTATGTATCAATGGTTTGGCATTATCTATTAAAGTAAAAGCAATTCAAGTGACTAAAATAGTATTTATCAATAGTTTGGCATTATCTATTAAAGTAAAAGCAATTTAGGTGACTAAAATAGTATTTATCAAGATTTGGCATTATCTATTAAAGTAAAAGCAATTTAGGTGACTAAAATAGTATGTATCAATGGTTTGGCATTATCTATTAAAGTAAAAGCAATTTAGGTGACTAAAATAGTATGTATCAATGGTTTGGCATTATCTATTAAATTAAAAGTAATTCAAGTGACTAAAATAGTATTTATCAATAGTTTGGCATTATCTATTAAAGTAAAAGCAATTTAGGTGACTAAAATAGTATTTATCAAGGTTTGGCATTATCTATTAAAGTAAAAGCAATTTAGGTGACTAAAATAGTATGTATCAATGGTTTGGCATTATCTATTAAAGTAAAAGCAATTTAGGTGACTAAAATAGTATGTATCAATGGTTTGGCATTATCTAAAAGTAAAAGCAATTTAGGTGACTAAAATAGTATGTATCAATGGTTTGGCATTATCTATTAAAGTAAAAGCAATTTAGGTGACTAAAATAGTATGTATCAATGGTTTGGCATTATCTATTAAAGTAAAAGGAATTTAGGTGACTAAAATAGTATTTATCAATGGTTTGGCATTATCTATTAAAGTAAAAGCAATTCAAGTGACTAAAATAGTATTTATCAATAGTTTGGCATTATCTATTAAAGTAAAAGCAATTTAGGTGACTAAAATAGTATGTATCAATGGTTTGGCATTATCTATTAAAGTAAAAGCAATTTAGGTGACTAAAATAGTATTTATCAAGGTTTGGCATTATCTATTAAAGTAAAAGCAATTTAGGTGACTAAAATAGTATGTATCAATGGTTTGGCATTATCTATTAAAGTAAAAGCAATTTAGGTGACTAAAATAGTATGTATCAATCGTTTGGCATTATCTAAAAGTAAAAGCAATTAAGGTGACTAAAATAGTATGTATCAATGGTTTGGCATTATCTATTAAAGTAAAAGCAATTTAGGTGACTAAAATAGTATGTATCAATGGTTTGGCATTATCTATTAAAGTAAAAGCAATTTAGGTGACTAAAATAGTATGTATCAATGGTTTGGCATTATCTAAAAGTAAAAGCAATTTAGGTGACTAAAATAGTATGTATCAATGGTTTGGCATTATCTATTAAAGTAAAAGCAATTTAGGTGATTAAAATAGTATGTATCAATGGTTTGGCATTATCTAAAAGTAAAAGCAATTTAGGTGACTAAAATAGTATTTATCAATGGTTTGGCATTATCTATTAAAGTAAAAGCAATTCAAGTGACTTAAATAGTATTTATCAATAGTTTGGCATTATCTATTAAAGTAAAAGCAATTTAGGTGACTAAAATAGTATTTATCAATGGTTTGGCATTATCTATTAAAGTAAAAGCAATTTAGGTGACTAAAATAGTATGTATCAAGGTTTGGCATTATCTATTAAAGTAAAAGCAATTTAGGTGACTAAAATAGTATGTATCAATGGTTTGGCATTATCTATTAAAGTAAAAGCAATTTAGGTGACTAAAATAGTATGTATCAATGGTTTGGCATTATCTAAAAGTAAAAGCAATTTAGGTGACTAAAATAGTATGTATCAATGGTTTGGCATTATCTATTAAAGTAAAAGCAATTTAGGTGACTAAAATAGTATGTATCAATGGTTTGGCATTATCTATTAAAGTAAAAGCAATTTAGGTGACTAAAATAGTATTTATCAATGGTTTGGCATTATCTATTAAAGTAAAAGCAATTCAAGTGACTAAAATAGTATTTATCAATAGTTTGGCATTATCTATTAAAGTAAAAGCAATTTAGGTGACTAAAATAGTATGTATCAATGGTTTGGCATTATCTATTAAAGTAAAAGCAATTTAGGTGACTAAAATAGTATTTATCAAGGTTTGGCATTATCTATTAAAGTAAAAGCAATTTAGGTGACTAAAATAGTATGTATCAATGGTTTGGCATTATCTATTAAAGTAAAAGCAATTTAGGTGACTAAAATAGTATGTATCAATCGTTTGGCATTATCTAAAAGTAAAAGCAATTAAGGTGACTAAAATAGTATGTATCAATGGTTTGGCATTATCTATTAAAGTAAAAGCAATTTAGGTGACTAAAATAGTATGTATCAATGGTTTGGCATTATCTATTAAAGTAAAAGCAATTTAGGTGACTAAAATAGTATGTATCAATGGTTTGGCATTATCTATTAAATTAAAAGCAATTCAAGTGACTAAAATAGTATTTATCACTAGTTTGGCATTATATATTAAAGTAAAAGCAATTTAGGTGACTAAAATAGTATGTATCAAGGTTTGGCATTATCTATTAAAGTAAAAGCAATTTAGGTGACTAAAATAGTATGTATCAATGGTTTGGCATTATCTAAAAGTAAAAGCAATTTAGGTGACTAAAATAGTATGTATCAAAGGTTTGGCATTATCTATTAAAGTGAAAGCAATTTAGGTGACTAAAATAGTATGTATCAATGGTTTTGCAGTATCTAAAAGTAAAAGCAATTTATGTGACTAAAATAGTATGTATCAATGGTTTGGCATTATCTATTAAAGTAAAAGCAATTCAAGTGACTAAAATAGTATTTATCAATAGTTTGGCATTATCTATTAAAGTAAAAGCAATTTAGGTGACTAAAATAGTATTTATCAAGATTTGGCATTATCTATTAAAGTAAAAGCAATTTAGGTGACTAAAATAGTATGTATCAATGGTTTGGCATTATCTATTAAAGTAAAAGCAATTTAGGTGACTAAAATAGTATGTATCAATGGTTTGGCATTATCTATTAAATTAAAAGTAATTCAAGTGACTAAAATAGTATTTATCAATAGTTTGGCATTATCTATTAAAGTAAAAGCAATTTAGGTGACTAAAATAGTATTTATCAAGGTTTGGCATTATCTATTAAAGTAAAAGCAATTTAGGTGACTAAAATAGTATGTATCAATGGTTTGGCATTATCTATTAAAGTAAAAGCAATTTAGGTGACTAAAATAGTATGTATCAATGGTTTGGCATTATCTAAAAGTGAAAGCAATTTAGGTGACTAAAATAGTATGTATCAATGGTTTGGCATTATCTATTAAAGTAAAAGCAATTTAGGTGACTAAAATAGTATGTATCAATGGTTTGGCATTATCTATTAAAGTAAAAGCAATTTAGGTGACTAAAATAGTATGTATCAATGGTTTGGCATTATCTAAAAGTAAAAGCAATTTAGGTGACTAAAATAGTATTTATCAATGGTTTGGCATTATCTATTAAAGTAAAAGCAATTCAAGTGACTAAAATAGTATTTATAAATAGTTTGGCATTATCTATTAAAGTAAAAGCAATTTAGGTGACTAAAATAGTATGTATCAATGGTTTGGCATTATCTATTAAAGTAAAAGCAATTTAGGTGACTAAAATAGTATGTATCAATGGTTTGTCATTATGTAAAAGTAAAAGCAATTTAGGTGACTAAAATAGTATGTATCAATGGTTTGGCATTATCTATTAAAGTAAAAGCAATTTAGGTTACTAAAATAGTATTTATCAATGGTTTGGCATTATCTTATTAAAGTAAAAGCAATTTAGGTGACTAAAATAGTATTTATCAATCGTTTGGCCTTATCTATTAAAGTAAAAGCAATTTAGGTGACTAAAATAGTATGTATCAATGGTTTGGCATTATCTAAAAGTAAAAGCAATTTAGGTGACTAAAATAGTATGTATCGATGGTTTGGCATTATCTAAAAGTAAAAGCAATTTAGGTGACTAAAATAGTATGTATCAATGGTTTGGCATTATCTATTAAAGTAAAAGCAATTTAGGTGACTAAAATAGTATGTATCAATGGTTTGGCATTATCTATTCAAGTAAAAGCAATTTAGGTGACTAAAATAGTATGTATCAATGATTTGGCATTATCTAAAAGTAAAAGCAATTTAGGTGACGAAAATATTATGTATCAATGGTTTGGCATTATCTATTAAAGTAAAAGCAATTTAGGTGACTAAAATAGTATGTATCAATGGTTTGGCATTATCTAAAAGTAAAAGCAATTAAGGTGACTAAAATAGTATGTATCAATGGTTTGGCATTATCTATTAAAGTAAAAGCAATTCAAGTGACTAAAATAGTATTTATCACTAGTTTGGCATTATCTAAAAGTAAAAGCAATTTAGGTGACTAAAATAGTATGTATCAATGGTTTGGCATTATCTAAAAGTAAAAGCAATTTAGGTGACTAAAATAGTATGTATCAATGGTTTGGCATTATCTAAAAGTAAAAGCAATTTAGGTGACTAAAATAGTATTTATCACTAGTTTGGCATTATCTAAAAGTAAAAGCAATTTAAGTGACTAAAATAGTATGTATCAATGGTTTGGCATTATCTAAAAGTAAAAGCAATTTAGGTGACTAAAATAGTATGTATCAATGGTTTGGCATTATCTATTAAAGTAAAAGCAATTTAGGTGACTAAAATAGTATGTATCAATGGTTTGGCATTATCTAAAAGTAAAAGCAATTAAGGTGACTAAAATAGTATGTATCAATGGTTTGGCATTATCTATTAAAGTAAAAGCAATTTAGGTGACTAAAATAGTATGTATCAAGGTTTGGCATTATCTATTAAAGTAAAAGCAATTTAGGTGACTAAAATAGTATGTATCAATGGTTTGGCATAATCTATTAAAGTAAAAGCAATTTAGGTGACTAAAATAGTATGTATCAATGGTTTGGCATTATCTAAAAGTAAAAGCAATTTAGGTGACTAAAATAGTATGTATCAATGGTTTGGCATTATCTAAAAGTAAAAGCAATTTAGGTGACTAAAATAGTATGTATCAATCGTTTGGCATTATATAAAAGTAAAAGCAATTTAGGTGACTAAAATAGTATGTATCAATGGTTTGGCATTATCTATTAAAGTAAAAGCAATTTAGGTGACTAAAATAGAATGTATCAATGGTTTGGCATTATCTATTAAAGTAAAAGCAATTTAGGTGACTAAAATAGTATGTATCAATGGTTTGGCATTATCTAAAAGTAAAAGCAATTTAGGTGTCTAAAATAGTATGTATCAATGGTTTGGTATTATCTATTAAAGTAAAAGCAATTTAGGTGACTAAAATAGTATGTATCAATGGTTTGGCATTATCTATTAAAGTAAAAGCAATTTAGGTGACTAAAATAGTATGTATCAATAGTTTGGCATTATCTATTAAAGTAAAAGCAATTTAGGTGACTAAAATAGTATTTATCAATGGTTTGGCATTATCTATTAAAGTAAAAGCAATTCAAGTGACTAAAAAAGTATTTATCAATAGTTTGGCATTATCTATTAAAGTAAAAGCAATTTAGGTGACTAAAATAGTATTTATCAATGGTTTGGCATTATCTAATAAAGTAAAAGCAATTCAAGTGACTAAAATAGTATTTATCAAGGTTTGGCATTATCTATTAAAGTAAAAGCAATTTAGGTGACTAAAATAGTATGTATCAATGGTTTGGCATTATCTATTAAAGTAAAAGCAATTTAGGTGACTAAAATAGTATGTATCAATGGTTTGGCATTATCTATTAAAGTAAAAGCAATTTAGGTGACTAAAATAGTATGTATCAATGGTTTGGCATTATCTAAAAGTAAAAGCAATTTAGGTGACTAAAATAGTATGTATCAATGGTTTGGCATTATCTAAAAGTAAAAGCAATTTAGGTGACTAAAATAGTATGTATCAATGGTTTGGCATTATCTATTAAAGTAAAAGCAATTTAGGTGACTAAAATAGTATGTATCAATGGTTTGGCATTATCTATTAAAGTAAAAGCAATTTAGGTGACTAAAATAGTATGTATCAATGGTTTGGCATTATCTAAAAGTAAAAGCAATTTAGGTGACTAAAATAGTATTTATCAATGGTTTGGCATTATCTATTAAAGTAAAAGCAATTCAAGTGACTAAAATAGTATTTATAAATAGTTTGGCATTATCTATTAAAGTAAAAGCAATTTAGGTGACTAAAATAGTATGTATCAATGGTTTGGCATTATCTAAAAGTAAAAGCAATTTAGGTGACTAAAATAGTATGTATCAATGGTTTGGCATTATCTATTAAAGTAAAAGCAATTTAGGTGACTAAAATAGTATGTATCAATGGTTTGTCATTATGTAAAAGTAAAAGCAATTTAGGTGACTAAAATAGTATGTATCAATGGTTTGGCATTATCTATTAAAGTAAAAGCAATTTAGGTGACTAAAATAGTATTTATCAATGGTTTGGCATTATCTTATTAAAGTAAAAGCAATTTAGGTGACTAAAATAGTATTTATCAATCGTTTGGCCTTATCTATTAAAGTAAAAGCAATTTAGGTGACTAAAATAGTATGTATCAATGGTTTGGCATTATCTATTAAAGTAAAAGCAATTTAGGTGACTAAAATAGTATGTATCAATGGTTTGGCATTATCTATTAAAGTAAAAGCAATTTAGGTGACTAAAATAGTATGTATCAATGGTTTGGCATTATCTAAAAGTAAAAGCAATTTAGGTGACTAAAATAGTATTTATCAATGGTTTGGCATTATCTATTAAAGTAAAAGCAATTCAAGTGACTAAAATAGTATTTATAAATAGTTTGGCATTATCTATTAAAGTAAAAGCAATTTAGGTGACTAAAATAGAATGTATCAATGGTTTGGCATTATCTATTAAAGTAAAAGCAATTTAGGTGACTAAAATAGTATGTATCAATGGTTTGGCATTATCTAAAAGTAAAAGCAATTTAGGTGTCTAAAATAGTATGTATCAATGGTTTAGTATTATCTATTAAAGTAAAAGCAATTTAGGTGACTAAAATAGTATGTATCAATGGTTTGGCATTATCTATTAAAGTAAAAGCAATTTAGGTGACTAAAATAGTATGTATCAATAGTTTGGCATTATCTATTAAAGTAAAAGCAATTTAGGTGACTAAAATAGTATTTATCAATGGTTTGGCATTATCTATTAAAGTAAAAGCAATTCAAGTGACTAAAAAAGTATTTATCACTAGTTTGGCATTATCTATTAAAGTAAAAGCAATTTAGGTGACTAAAATAGTATTTATCAATGGTTTGGCATTATCTATTAAAGTAAAAGCAATTCAAGTGACTAAAATAGTATTTATCAAGGTTTGGCATTATCTATTAAAGTAAAAGCAATTTAGGTGACTAAAATAGTATGTATCAATGGTTTGGCATTATCTATTAAAGTAAAAGCAATTTAGGTGACTAAAATAGTATGTATCAATGGTTTGGCATTATCTATTAAAGTAAAAGCAATTTAGGTGACTAAAATAGTATGTATCAATGGTTTGGCATTATCTAAAAGTAAAAGCAATTTAGGTGACTAAAATAGTATGTATCAATGGTTTGGCATTATCTAAAAGTAAAAGCAATTTAGGTGACTAAAATAGTATGTATCAATGGTTTGGCATTATCTATTAAAGTAAAAGCAATTTAGGTGACTAAAATAGTATGTATCAATGGTTTGGCATTATCTATTAAAGTAAAAGCAATTTAGGTGACTAAAATAGTATGTATCAATGGTTTGGCATTATCTAAAAGTAAAAGCAATTTAGGTGACTAAAATAGTATTTATCAATGGTTTGGCATTATCTATTAAAGTAAAAGCAATTCAAGTGACTAAAATAGTATTTATAAATAGTTTGGCATTATCTATTAAAGTAAAAGCAATTTAGGTGACTAAAATAGTATGTATCAATGGTTTGGCATTATCTAAAAGTAAAAGCAATTTAGGTGACTAAAATAGTATGTATCAATGGTTTGGCATTATCTATTAAAGTAAAAGCAATTTAGGTGACTAAAATAGTATGTATCAATGGTTTGTCATTATGTAAAAGTAAAAGCAATTTAGGTGACTAAAATAGTATGTATCAATGGTTTGGCATTATCTATTAAAGTAAAAGCAATTTAGGTGACTAAAATAGTATTTATCAATGGTTTGGCATTATCTTATTAAAGTAAAAGCAATTTAGGTGACTAAAATAGTATTTATCAATCGTTTGGCCTTATCTATTAAAGTAAAAGCAATTTAGGTGACTAAAATAGTATGTATCAATGGTTTGGCATTATCTATTAAAGTAAAAGCAATTTAGGTGACTAAAATAGTATGTATCAATGGTTTGGCATTATCTATTAAAGTAAAAGCAATTTAGGTGACTAAAATAGTATGTATCAATGGTTTGGCATTATCTAAAAGTAAAAGCAATTTAGGTGACTAAAATAGTATTTATCAATGGTTTGGCATTATCTATTAAAGTAAAAGCAATTCAAGTGACTAAAATAGTATTTATAAATACTTTGGCATTATCTATTAAAGTAAAAGCAATTTAGGTGACTAAAATAGTATGTATCAATGGTTTGGCATTATCTAAAAGTAAAAGCAATTTAGGTGACTAAAATAGTATGTATCAATGGTTTGGCATTATCTATTAAAGTAAAAGCAATTTAGGTGACTAAAATAGTATGTATCAATGGTTTGTCATTATGTAAAAGTAAAAGCAATTTAGGTGACTAAAATAGTATGTATCAATGGTTTGGCATTATCTATTAAAGTAAAAGCAATTTAGGTGACTAAAATAGTATTTATCAATGGTTTGGCATTATCTTATTAAAGTAAAAGCAATTTAGGTGACTAAAATAGTATTTATCAATCGTTTGGCCTTATCTATTAAAGTAAAAGCAATTTAGGTGACTAAAATAGTATGTATCAATGGTTTGGCATTATCTACAAGTAAAAGCAATTTAGGTGACTAAAATAGTATGTATCGATGGTTTGGCATTATCTAAAAGTAAAAGCAATTTAGGTGACTAAAATAGTATGTATCAATGGTTTGACATTATCTATTAAAGTAAAAGCAATTTAGGTGACTAAAATAGTATGTATCAATGGTTTGGCATTATCTAATCAAGTAAAAGCAATTTACGTGACTAAAATAGTATGTATCAATGATTTGGCATTATCTAAAAGTAAAAGCAATTTAGGTGACTAAAATAGTATGTATCAATGGTTTGGCATTATCTATTAAAGTAAAAGCAATTTAGGTGACTAAAATAGTATGTATCAATGGTTTGGCATTATCTAAAAGTAAAAGCAATTAAGGTGACTAAAATAGTATGTATCAATGGTTTGGCATTATCTATTAAAGTAAAAGCAATTCAAGTGACTAAAATAGTATTTATCACTAGTTTTGCATTATCTAAAAGTAAAAGCAATTTAGGTGACTAAAATAGTATGTATCAATGGTTTGGCATTATCTAAAAGTAAAAGCAATTTAGGTGACTAAAATAGTATGTATCAATGGTTTGGCATTATCTAAAAGTAAAAGCAATTTAGGTGACTAAAATAGTATTTATCACTAGTTTGGCATTATCTAAAAGTAAAAGCAATTTAAGTGACTAAAATAGTATGTATCAATAGTTTGGCATTATCTAAAAGTAAAAGCAATTTAGGTGACTAAAATAGTATTTATCAATGGTTTGGCATTATCTATTAAAGTAAAAGCAATTTAGGTGACTAAAATAGTATGTATCAATGGTTTGGCATTATCTAAAAGTAAAAGCAATTAAGGTGACTAAAATAGTATGTATCAATGGTTTGGCATTATCTATTAAAGTAAAAGCAATTTAGGTGACTAAAATAGTATGTATCAAGGTTTGGCATTATCTATTAAAGTAAAAGCAATTTAGGTGACTAAAATAGTATGTATCAATGGTTTGGCATAATCTATTAAAGTAAAAGCAATTTAGGTGACTAAAATAGTATGTATCAATGGTTTGGCATTATCTAAAAGTAAAAGCAATTTAGGTGACTAAAATAGTATGTATCAATGGTTTGGCATTATCTAAAAGTAAAAGCAATTTAGGTGACTAAAATAGTATGTATCAATCGTTTGGCATTATATAAAAGTAAAAGCAATTTAGGTGACTAAAATAGTATGTATCAATGGTTTGGCATTATCTATTAAAGTAAAAGCAATTTAGGTGACTAAAATAGTATGTATCAATGGTTTGGCATTATCTATTAAAGTAAAAGCAATTTAGGTGACTAAAATAGTATGTATAAATGGTTTGGCATTATCTAAAAGTAAAAGCAATTTAGGTGTCTAAAATAGTATGTATCAATGGTTTGGTATTATCTATTAAAGTAAAAGCAATTTAGGTGACTAAAATAGTATGTATCAATGGTTTGGCATTATCTATTAAAGTAAAAGCAATTTAGGTGACTAAAATAGTATGTATCAATAGTTTGGCATTATCTATTAAAGTAAAAGCAATTTAGGTGACTAAAATAGTATTTATCAATGGTTTGGCATTATCTATTAAAGTAAAAGCAATTCAAGTGACTAAAAAAGTATTTATCAATAGTTTGGCATTATCTATTAAAGTAAAAGCAATTTAGGTGACTAAAATAGTATTTATCAATGGTTTGGCATTATCTATTAAAGTAAAAGCAATTCAAGTGACTAAAATAGTATTTATCAAGGTTTGGCATTATCTATTAAAGTAAAAGCAATTTAGGTGACTAAAATAGTATGTATCAATGGTTTGGCATTATCTATTAAAGTAAAAGCAATTTAGGTGACTAAAATAGTATGTATCAATGGTTTGGCATTATCTATTAAAGTAAAAGCAATTTAGGTGACTAAAATAGTATGTATCAATGGTTTGGCATTATCTAAAAGTAAAAGCAATTTAGGTGACTAAAATAGTATGTATCAATGGTTTGGCATTATCTAAAAGTAAAAGCAATTTAGGTGACTAAAATAGTATGTATCAATGGTTTGGCATTATCTATTAAAGTAAAAGCAATTTAGGTGACTAAAATAGTATGTATCAATGGCTTGGCATTATCTATTAAAGTAAAAGCAATTTAGGTGACTAAAATAGTATGTATCAATGGTTTGGCATTATCTAAAAGTAAAAGCAATTTAGGTGACTAAAATAGTATGTATCAATGGTTTGGCATTATCTATTAAAGTAAAAGCAATTCAAGTGACTAAAACAGTATTTATCAATAGTTTGGCATTATCTATTAAAGTAAAAGCAATTTAGGTGACTAAAATAGTATTTATCAAGGTTTGGCATTATCTATTAAAGTAAAAGCAATTTAGGTGACTAAAATAGTATGTATCAATGGTTTGGCATTATCTATTAAAGTAAAAGCAATTTAGGTGACTAAAATAGTATGTATCAATGGTTTGGCATTATCTAAAAGTAAACGCAATTTAGGTGACTAAAATAGTATGTATCAATGGTTTGGCATTATCTAAAAGTAAAAGCAATTTAGGTGACTAAAATAGTATGTATCAATGGTTTGGCATTATCTATTAAAGTAAAAGCAATTTACGTGACTAAAATAGTATGTATCAATGGTTTGGCATTATCTAAAAGTAAAAGCAATTTAGGTGACTAAAATAGTATGTATCAATGGTTTGGCCTTATCTATTAAAGTAAAAGCAATTTAGGTGACTAAAATAGTATTTATCAATGGTTTGGCATTATCTATTAAAGTAAAAGCAATTTAGGTTACTAAAATAGTATGTATCAATGGTTTGGCATTATCTAAAAGTAAAAGCAATTTAGGTGACTAAAATAGTATGTATCAATGGTTTGGCATTATCTATTAAAGTAAAAGCAATTTAGGTGACTAACATAGTATGTATCAATGGTTTGGCATTATCTATTAAAGTAAAAGCAATTTAGGTGACTAAAATAGTATGTATCAATGGTTTGGCATTATCTAAAAGTAAAAGCAATTTAGGTGACTAAAATAGTATGTATCAATGGTTTGGCATTATCTATTAAAGTAAAAGCAATTTAGGTGATTAAAATAGTATGTATCAATGGTTTGGCATTATCTAAAAGTAAAAGCAATTTAGGTGACTAAAATAGTATTTATCAATGGTTTGGCATTATCTATTAAAGTAAAAGCAATTCAAGTGACTTAAATAGTATTTATCAATAGTTTGGCATTATCTATTAAAGTAAAAGCAATTTAGGTGACTAAAATAGTATTTATCAATGGTTTGGCATTATCTATTAAAGTAAAAGCAATTTAGGTGACTAAAATAGTATTTATCAAGGTTTGGCATTATCTATTAAAGTAAAAGCAATTTAGGTGACTAAAATAGTATGTATCAATGGTTTGGCATTATCTATTAAAGTAAAAGCAATTTAGGTGACTAAAATAGTATGTATCAATGGTTTGGCATTATCTAAAAGTAAAAGCAATTTAGGTGACTAAAATAGTATGTATCAATGGTTTGGCATTATCTATTAAAGTAAAAGCAATTTAGGTGACTAAAATAGTATGTATCAATGGTTTGGCATTATCTATTAAAGTAAAAGCAATTTAGGTGACTAAAATAGTATTTATCAATGGTTTGGCATTATCTATTAAAGTAAAAGCAATTCAAGTGACTAAAATAGTATTTATCAATAGTTTGGCATTATCTATTAAAGTAAAAGCAATTTAGGTGACTAAAATAGTATGTATCAATGGTTTGGCATTATCTATTAAAGTAAAAGCAATTTAGGTGACTAAAATAGTATTTATCAAGGTTTGGCATTATCTATTAAAGTAAAAGCAATTTAGGTGACTAAAATAGTATGTATCAATGGTTTGGCATTATCTATTAAAGTAAAAGCAATTTAGGTGACTAAAATAGTATGTATCAATCGTTTGGCATTATCTAAAAGTAAAAGCAATTAAGGTGACTAAAATAGTATGTATCAATGGTTTGGCATTATCTATTAAAGTAAAAGCAATTTAGGTGACTAAAATAGTATGTATCAATGGTTTGGCATTATCTATTAAAGTAAAAGCAATTTAGGTGACTAAAATAGTATGTATCAATGGTTTGGCATTATCTAAAAGTAAAAGCAATTTAGGTGACTAAAATAGTATGTATCAATGGTTTGGCATTATCTATTAAATTAAAAGCAATTCAAGTGACTAAAATAGTATTTATCAATAGTTTGTCATTATCTATTAAAGTAAAAGCAATTTAGGTGACTAAAATAGTATTTATCAAGGTTTGGCATTATCTATTAAAGTAAAAGCAATTTAGGTGACTAAAATAGTATTTATCTAGGTTTGGCATTATCTATTAAAGTAAAAGCAATTTAGGTGACTAAAATAGTATGTATCAATGGTTTGGCATTATCTATTAAAGTAAAAGCAATTTAGGTGACTAAAATAGTATGTATCAATGGTTTGGCATTATCTATTACAGTAAAAGCAATTTAGGTGACTAAAATAGTATGTATCAATGGTTTGGCTTTATCTAAAAGTAAAAGCAATTTAGGTGTCTAAAATAGTATGTATCAATGGTTTGGTATTATCTATTAAAGTAAAAGCAATTTAGGTGACTAAAATAGTATGTATCAATGGTTTGGCATTATCTATTAAAGTAAAACAATTTAGGTGACTAAAATAGTATGTATCAATGGTTTGGCATTATCTATTAAAGTAAAAGCAATTTAGGTGACTAAAATAGTATTTATCAATGGTTTGGCATTATCTATTAAAGTAAAAGCAATTCAAGTGACTAAAATAGTATTTATCAATAGTTTGGCATTATCTATTAAAGTAAAAGCAATTTAGGTGACTAAAATAGTATTTATCAAGGTTTGGCATTATCTATTAAAGTAAAAGCAATTTAGGTGACTAAAATAGTATGTATCAATGGTTTGGCATTATCTATTAAAGTAAAAGCAATTTAGGTGACTAAAATAGTATGTATCAATGGTTTGGCATTATCTATTAAAGTAAAAGCAATTTAGGTGACTAAAATAGTATGTATCAATGGTTTGGCATTATCTATTAAAGTAAAAGCAATTTAGGTGACTAAAATAGTATGTATCAATGGTTTGGCATTATCTATTAAAGTAAAAGCAATTTAGGTGACTAAAATAGTATGTATCAATGGTTTGGCATTATCTAAATGTAAAAGCAATTTAGGTGACTAAAATAGTATGTATCAATGGTTTGGCATTATCTATTAAAGTAAAAGCAATTTACGTGACTAAAATAGTATGTATCAATGGTTTGGCATTATCTAAAAGTAAAAGCAATTTAGGTGACTAAAATAGTATGTATCAATGGTTTGGCCTTATCTATTAAAGTAAAAGCAATTTAGGTGACTAAAATAGTATTTATCAATGGTTTGGCATTATCTATTAAAGTAAAAGCAATTTAGGTTACTAAAATAGTATGTATCAATGGTTTGGCATTATCTAAAAGTAAAAGCAATTTAGGTGACTAAATAGTATGTATCAATGGTTTGGCATTATCTATTAAAGTAAAAGCAATTTAGGTGACTAAAATAGTATGTATCAATGGTTTGGCATTATCTATTAAAGTAAAAGCAATTTAGGTGACTAAAATAGTATGTATCAATGGTTTGGCATTATCTAAAAGTAAAAGCAATTTAGGTGACTAAAATAGTATGTATCAATGGTTTGGCATTATCTATTAAAGTAAAAGCAATTTAGGTGATTAAAATAGTATGTATCAATGGTTTGGCATTATCTAAAAGTAAAAGCAATTTAGGTGACTAAAATAGTATTTATCAATGGTTTGGCATTATCTATTAAAGTAAAAGCAATTCAAGTGACTTAAATAGTATTTATCAATAGTTTGGCATTATCTATTAAAGTAAAAGCAATTTAGGTGACTAAAATAGTATTTATCAATGGTTTGGCATTATCTATTAAAGTAAAAGCAATTTAGGTGACTAAAATAGTATGTATCAAGGTTTGGCATTATCTATTAAAGTAAAAGCAATTTAGGTGACTAAAATAGTATGTATCAATGGTTTGGCATTATCTATTAAAGTAAAAGCAATTTAGGTGACTAAAATAGTATGTATCAATGGTTTGGCATTATCTAAAAGTAAAAGCAATTTAGGTGACTAAAATAGTATGTATCAATGGTTTGGCATTATCTATTAAAGTAAAAGCAATTTAGGTGACTAAAATAGTATGTATCAATGGTTTGGCATTATCTATTAAAGTAAAAGCAATTTAGGTGACTAAAATAGTATTTATCAATGGTTTGGCATTATCTATTAAAGTAAAAGCAATTCAAGTGACTAAAATAGTATTTATCAATAGTTTGGCATTATCTATTAAAGTAAAAGCAATTTAGGTGACTAAAATAGTATGTATCAATGGTTTGGCATTATCTATTAAAGTAAAAGCAATTTAGGTGACTAAAATAGTATTTATCAAGGTTTGGCATTATCTATTAAAGTAAAAGCAATTTAGGTGACTAAAATAGTATGTATCAATGATTTGGCATTATCTATTAAAGTAAAAGCAATTTAGGTGACTAAAATAGTATGTATCAATCGTTTGGCATTATCTAAAAGTAAAAGCAATTAAGGTGACTAAAATAGTATGTATCAATGGTTTGGCATTATCTATTAAAGTAAAAGCAATTTAGGTGACTAAAATAGTATGTATCAATGGTTTGGCATTATCTATTAAAGTAAAAGCAATTTAGGTGACTAAAATAGTATGTATCAATGGTTTGGCATTATCTAAAAGTAAAAGCAATTTAGGTGACTAAAATAGTATGTATCAATGGTTTGGCATTATCTATTAAAGTAAAAGCAATTTAGGTGATTAAAATAGTATGTATCAATGGTTTGGCATTATCTAAAAGTAAAAGCAATTTAGGTGACTAAAATAGTATTTATCAATGGTTTGGCATTATCTATTAAAGTAAAAGCAATTCAAGTGACTTAAATAGTATTTATCAATAGTTTGGCATTATCTATTAAAGTAAAAGCAATTTAGGTGACTAAAATAGTATTTATCAATGGTTTGGCATTATCTATTAAAGTAAAAGCAATTTAGGTGACTAAAATAGTATGTATCAAGGTTTGGCATTATCTATTAAAGTAAAAGCAATTTAGGTGACTAAAATAGTATGTATCAATGGTTTGGCATTATCTATTAAAGTAAAAGCAATTTAGGTGACTAAAATAGTATGTATCAATGGTTTGGCATTATCTAAAAGTAAAAGCAATTTAGGTGACTAAAATAGTATGTATCAATGGTTTGGCATTATCTATTAAAGTAAAAGCAATTTAGGTGACTAAAATAGTATGTATCAATGGTTTGGCATTATCTATTAAAGTAAAAGCAATTTAGGTGACTAAAATAGTATTTATCAATGGTTTGGCATTATCTATTAAAGTAAAAGCAATTCAAGTGACTAAAATAGTATTTATCAATAGTTTGGCATTATCTATTAAAGTAAAAGCAATTTAGGTGACTAAAATAGTATGTATCAATGGTTTGGCATTATCTATTAAAGTAAAAGCAATTTAGGTGACTAAAATAGTATTTATCAAGGTTTGGCATTATCTATTAAAGTAAAAGCAATTTAGGTGACTAAAATAGTATGTATCAATGGTTTGGCATTATCTATTAAAGTAAAAGCAATTTAGGTGACTAAAATAGTATGTATCAATCGTTTGGCATTATCTAAAAGTAAAAGCAATTAAGGTGACTAAAATAGTATGTATCAATCGTTTGGCATTATCTATTAAAGTAAAAGCAATTTAGGTGACTAAAATAGTATGTATCAATGGTTTGGCATTATCTATTAAAGTAAAAGCAATTTAGGTGACTAAAATAGTATGTATCAATGGTTTGGCATTATCTATTAAATTAAAAGCAATTCAAGTGACTAAAATAGTATTTATCACTAGTTTGGCATTATATATTAAAGTAAAAGCAATTTAGGTGACTAAAATAGTATGTATCAAGGTTTGGCATTATCTATTAAAGTAAAAGCAATTTAGGTGACTAAAATAGTATGTATCAATGGTTTGGCATTATCTAAAAGTAAAAGCAATTTAGGTGACTAAAATAGTATGTATCAAAGGTTTGGCATTATCTATTAAAGTGAAAGCAATTTAGGTGACTAAAATAGTATGTATCAATGGTTTTGCAGTATCTAAAAGTAAAAGCAATTTATGTGACTAAAATAGTATGTATCAATGGTTTGGCATTATCTATTAAAGTAAAAGCAATTCAAGTGACTAAAATAGTATTTATCAATAGTTTGGCATTATCTATTAAAGTAAAAGCAATTTAGGTGACTAAAATAGTATTTATCAAGATTTGGCATTATCTATTAAAGTAAAAGCAATTTAGGTGACTAAAATAGTATGTATCAATGGTTTGGCATTATCTATTAAAGTAAAAGCAATTTAGGTGACTAAAATAGTATGTATCAATGGTTTGGCATTATCTATTAAATTAAAAGTAATTCAAGTGACTAAAATAGTATTTATCAATAGTTTGGCATTATCTATTAAAGTAAAAGCAATTTAGGTGACTAAAATAGTATTTATCAAGGTTTGGCATTATCTATTAAAGTAAAAGCAATTTAGGTGACTAAAATAGTATGTATCAATGGTTTGGCATTATCTATTAAAGTAAAAGCAATTTAGGTGACTAAAATAGTATGTATCAATGGTTTGGCATTATCTAAAAGTAAAAGCAATTTAGGTGACTAAAATAGTATGTATCAATGGTTTGGCATTATCTATTAAAGTAAAAGCAATTTAGGTGACTAAAATAGTATGTATCAATGGTTTGGCATTATCTATTAAAGTAAAAGCAATTTAGGTGACTAAAATAGTATTTATCAATGGTTTGGCATTATCTATTAAAGTAAAAGCAATTCAAGTGACTAAAATAGTATTTATCAATAGTTTGGCATTATCTATTAAAGTAAAAGCAATTTAGGTGACTAAAATAGTATGTATCAATGGTTTGGCATTATCTATTAAAGTAAAAGCAATTTAGGTGACTAAAATAGTATTTATCAAGGTTTGGCATTATCTATTAAAGTAAAAGCAATTTAGGTGACTAAAATAGTATGTATCAATGGTTTGGCATTATCTATTAAAGTAAAAGCAATTTAGGTGACTAAAATAGTATGTATCAATCGTTTGGCATTATCTAAAAGTAAAAGCAATTAAGGTGACTAAAATAGTATGTATCAATGGTTTGGCATTATCTATTAAAGTAAAAGCAATTTAGGTGACTAAAATAGTATGTATCAATGGTTTGGCATTATCTATTAAAGTAAAAGCAATTTAGGTGACTAAAATAGTATGTATCAATGGTTTGGCATTATCTAAAAGTAAAAGCAATTTAGGTGACTAAAATAGTATGTATCAATGGTTTGGCATTATCTATTAAAGTAAAAGCAATTTAGGTGATTAAAATAGTATGTATCAATGGTTTGGCATTATCTAAAAGTAAAAGCAATTTAGGTGACTAAAATAGTATTTATCAATGGTTTGGCATTATCTATTAAAGTAAAAGCAATTCAAGTGACTTAAATAGTATTTATCAATAGTTTGGCATTATCTATTAAAGTAAAAGCAATTTAGGTGACTAAAATAGTATTTATCAATGGTTTGGCATTATCTATTAAAGTAAAAGCAATTTAGGTGACTAAAATAGTATGTATCAAGGTTTGGCATTATCTATTAAAGTAAAAGCAATTTAGGTGACTAAAATAGTATGTATCAATGGTTTGGCATTATCTATTAAAGTAAAAGCAATTTAGGTGACTAAAATAGTATGTATCAATGGTTTGGCATTATCTAAAAGTAAAAGCAATTTAGGTGACTAAAATAGTATGTATCAATGGTTTGGCATTATCTATTAAAGTAAAAGCAATTTAGGTGACTAAAATAGTATGTATCAATGGTTTGGCATTATCTATTAAAGTAAAAGCAATTTAGGTGACTAAAATAGTATTTATCAATGGTTTGGCATTATCTATTAAAGTAAAAGCAATTCAAGTGACTAAAATAGTATTTATCAATAGTTTGGCATTATCTATTAAAGTAAAAGCAATTTAGGTGACTAAAATAGTATGTATCAATGGTTTGGCATTATCTATTAAAGTAAAAGCAATTTAGGTGACTAAAATAGTATTTATCAAGGTTTGGCATTATCTATTAAAGTAAAAGCAATTTAGGTGACTAAAATAGTATGTATCAATGGTTTGGCATTATCTATTAAAGTAAAAGCAATTTAGGTGACTAAAATAGTATGTATCAATCGTTTGGCATTATCTAAAAGTAAAAGCAATTAAGGTGACTAAAATAGTATGTATCAATGGTTTGGCATTATCTATTAAAGTAAAAGCAATTTAGGTGACTAAAATAGTATGTATCAATGGTTTGGCATTATCTATTAAAGTAAAAGCAATTTAGGTGACTAAAATAGTATGTATCAATGGTTTGGCATTATCTATTAAATTAAAAGCAATTCAAGTGACTAAAATAGTATTTATCACTAGTTTGGCATTATATATTAAAGTAAAAGCAATTTAGGTGACTAAAATAGTATGTATCAAGGTTTGGCATTATCTATTAAAGTAAAAGCAATTTAGGTGACTAAAATAGTATGTATCAATGGTTTGGCATTATCTAAAAGTAAAAGCAATTTAGGTGACTAAAATAGTATGTATCAAAGGTTTGGCATTATCTATTAAAGTGAAAGCAATTTAGGTGACTAAAATAGTATGTATCAATGGTTTTGCAGTATCTAAAAGTAAAAGCAATTTATGTGACTAAAATAGTATGTATCAATGGTTTGGCATTATCTATTAAAGTAAAAGCAATTCAAGTGACTAAAATAGTATTTATCAATAGTTTGGCATTATCTATTAAAGTAAAAGCAATTTAGGTGACTAAAATAGTATTTATCAAGATTTGGCATTATCTATTAAAGTAAAAGCAATTTAGGTGACTAAAATAGTATGTATCAATGGTTTGGCATTATCTATTAAAGTAAAAGCAATTTAGGTGACTAAAATAGTATGTATCAATGGTTTGGCATTATCTATTAAATTAAAAGTAATTCAAGTGACTAAAATAGTATTTATCAATAGTTTGGCATTATCTATTAAAGTAAAAGCAATTTAGGTGACTAAAATAGTATTTATCAAGGTTTGGCATTATCTATTAAAGTAAAAGCAATTTAGGTGACTAAAATAGTATGTATCAATGGTTTGGCATTATCTATTAAAGTAAAAGCAATTTAGGTGACTAAAATAGTATGTATCAATGGTTTGGCATTATCTAAAAGTGAAAGCAATTTAGGTGACTAAAATAGTATGTATCAATGGTTTGGCATTATCTATTAAAGTAAAAGCAATTTAGGTGACTAAAATAGTATGTATCAATGGTTTGGCATTATCTATTAAAGTAAAAGCAATTTAGGTGACTAAAATAGTATGTATCAATGGTTTGGCATTATCTAAAAGTAAAAGCAATTTAGGTGACTAAAATAGTATTTATCAATGGTTTGGCATTATCTATTAAAGTAAAAGCAATTCAAGTGACTAAAATAGTATTTATAAATAGTTTGGCATTATCTATTAAAGTAAAAGCAATTTAGGTGACTAAAATAGTATGTATCAATGGTTTGGCATTATCTATTAAAGTAAAAGCAATTTAGGTGACTAAAATAGTATGTATCAATGGTTTGTCATTATGTAAAAGTAAAAGCAATTTAGGTGACTAAAATAGTATGTATCAATGGTTTGGCATTATCTATTAAAGTAAAAGCAATTTAGGTTACTAAAATAGTATTTATCAATGGTTTGGCATTATCTTATTAAAGTAAAAGCAATTTAGGTGACTAAAATAGTATTTATCAATCGTTTGGCCTTATCTATTAAAGTAAAAGCAATTTAGGTGACTAAAATAGTATGTATCAATGGTTTGGCATTATCTAAAAGTAAAAGCAATTTAGGTGACTAAAATAGTATGTATCGATGGTTTGGCATTATCTAAAAGTAAAAGCAATTTAGGTGACTAAAATAGTATGTATCAATGGTTTGGCATTATCTATTAAAGTAAAAGCAATTTAGGTGACTAAAATAGTATGTATCAATGGTTTGGCATTATCTATTCAAGTAAAAGCAATTTAGGTGACTAAAATAGTATGTATCAATGATTTGGCATTATCTAAAAGTAAAAGCAATTTAGGTGACGAAAATATTATGTATCAATGGTTTGGCATTATCTATTAAAGTAAAAGCAATTTAGGTGACTAAAATAGTATGTATCAATGGTTTGGCATTATCTAAAAGTAAAAGCAATTAAGGTGACTAAAATAGTATGTATCAATGGTTTGGCATTATCTATTAAAGTAAAAGCAATTCAAGTGACTAAAATAGTATTTATCACTAGTTTGGCATTATCTAAAAGTAAAAGCAATTTAGGTGACTAAAATAGTATGTATCAATGGTTTGGCATTATCTAAAAGTAAAAGCAATTTAGGTGACTAAAATAGTATGTATCAATGGTTTGGCATTATCTAAAAGTAAAAGCAATTTAGGTGACTAAAATAGTATTTATCACTAGTTTGGCATTATCTAAAAGTAAAAGCAATTTAAGTGACTAAAATAGTATGTATCAATGGTTTGGCATTATCTAAAAGTAAAAGCAATTTAGGTGACTAAAATAGTATGTATCAATGGTTTGGCATTATCTATTAAAGTAAAAGCAATTTAGGTGACTAAAATAGTATGTATCAATGGTTTGGCATTATCTAAAAGTAAAAGCAATTAAGGTGACTAAAATAGTATGTATCAATGGTTTGGCATTATCTATTAAAGTAAAAGCAATTTAGGTGACTAAAATAGTATGTATCAAGGTTTGGCATTATCTATTAAAGTAAAAGCAATTTAGGTGACTAAAATAGTATGTATCAATGGTTTGGCATAATCTATTAAAGTAAAAGCAATTTAGGTGACTAAAATAGTATGTATCAATGGTTTGGCATTATCTAAAAGTAAAAGCAATTTAGGTGACTAAAATAGTATGTATCAATGGTTTGGCATTATCTAAAAGTAAAAGCAATTTAGGTGACTAAAATAGTATGTATCAATCGTTTGGCATTATATAAAAGTAAAAGCAATTTAGGTGACTAAAATAGTATGTATCAATGGTTTGGCATTATCTATTAAAGTAAAAGCAATTTAGGTGACTAAAATAGAATGTATCAATGGTTTGGCATTATCTATTAAAGTAAAAGCAATTTAGGTGACTAAAATAGTATGTATCAATGGTTTGGCATTATCTAAAAGTAAAAGCAATTTAGGTGTCTAAAATAGTATGTATCAATGGTTTGGTATTATCTATTAAAGTAAAAGCAATTTAGGTGACTAAAATAGTATGTATCAATGGTTTGGCATTATCTATTAAAGTAAAAGCAATTTAGGTGACTAAAATAGTATGTATCAATAGTTTGGCATTATCTATTAAAGTAAAAGCAATTTAGGTGACTAAAATAGTATTTATCAATGGTTTGGCATTATCTATTAAAGTAAAAGCAATTCAAGTGACTAAAAAAGTATTTATCAATAGTTTGGCATTATCTATTAAAGTAAAAGCAATTTAGGTGACTAAAATAGTATTTATCAATGGTTTGGCATTATCTATTAAAGTAAAAGCAATTCAAGTGACTAAAATAGTATTTATCAAGGTTTGGCATTATCTATTAAAGTAAAAGCAATTTAGGTGACTAAAATAGTATGTATCAATGGTTTGGCATTATCTATTAAAGTAAAAGCAATTTAGGTGACTAAAATAGTATGTATCAATGGTTTGGCATTATCTATTAAAGTAAAAGCAATTTAGGTGACTAAAATAGTATGTATCAATGGTTTGGCATTATCTAAAAGTAAAAGCAATTTAGGTGACTAAAATAGTATGTATCAATGGTTTGGCATTATCTAAAAGTAAAAGCAATTTAGGTGACTAAAATAGTATGTATCAATGGTTTGGCATTATCTATTAAAGTAAAAGCAATTTAGGTGACTAAAATAGTATGTATCAATGGTTTGGCATTATCTATTAAAGTAAAAGCAATTTAGGTGACTAAAATAGTATGTATCAATGGTTTGGCATTATCTAAAAGTAAAAGCAATTTAGGTGACTAAAATAGTATTTATCAATGGTTTGGCATTATCTATTAAAGTAAAAGCAATTCAAGTGACTAAAATAGTATTTATAAATAGTTTGGCATTATCTATTAAAGTAAAAGCAATTTAGGTGACTAAAATAGTATGTATCAATGGTTTGGCATTATCTAAAAGTAAAAGCAATTTAGGTGACTAAAATAGTATGTATCAATGGTTTGGCATTATCTATTAAAGTAAAAGCAATTTAGGTGACTAAAATAGTATGTATCAATGGTTTGTCATTATGTAAAAGTAAAAGCAATTTAGGTGACTAAAATAGTATGTATCAATGGTTTGGCATTATCTATTAAAGTAAAAGCAATTTAGGTGACTAAAATAGTATTTATCAATGGTTTGGCATTATCTTATTAAAGTAAAAGCAATTTAGGTGACTAAAATAGTATTTATCAATCGTTTGGCCTTATCTATTAAAGTAAAAGCAATTTAGGTGACTAAAATAGTATGTATCAATGGTTTGGCATTATCTATTAAAGTAAAAGCAATTTAGGTGACTAAAATAGTATGTATCAATGGTTTGGCATTATCTATTAAAGTAAAAGCAATTTAGGTGACTAAAATAGTATGTATCAATGGTTTGGCATTATCTAAAAGTAAAAGCAATTTAGGTGACTAAAATAGTATTTATCAATGGTTTGGCATTATCTATTAAAGTAAAAGCAATTCAAGTGACTAAAATAGTATTTATAAATAGTTTGGCATTATCTATTAAAGTAAAAGCAATTTAGGTGACTAAAATAGAATGTATCAATGGTTTGGCATTATCTATTAAAGTAAAAGCAATTTAGGTGACTAAAATAGTATGTATCAATGGTTTGGCATTATCTAAAAGTAAAAGCAATTTAGGTGTCTAAAATAGTATGTATCAATGGTTTGGTATTATCTATTAAAGTAAAAGCAATTTAGGTGACTAAAATAGTATGTATCAATGGTTTGGCATTATCTATTAAAGTAAAAGCAATTTAGGTGACTAAAATAGTATGTATCAATAGTTTGGCATTATCTATTAAAGTAAAAGCAATTTAGGTGACTAAAATAGTATTTATCAATGGTTTGGCATTATCTATTAAAGTAAAAGCAATTCAAGTGACTAAAAAAGTATTTATCACTAGTTTGGCATTATCTATTAAAGTAAAAGCAATTTAGGTGACTAAAATAGTATTTATCAATGGTTTGGCATTATCTATTAAAGTAAAAGCAATTCAAGTGACTAAAATAGTATTTATCAAGGTTTGGCATTATCTATTAAAGTAAAAGCAATTTAGGTGACTAAAATAGTATGTATCAATGGTTTGGCATTATCTATTAAAGTAAAAGCAATTTAGGTGACTAAAATAGTATGTATCAATGGTTTGGCATTATCTATTAAAGTAAAAGCAATTTAGGTGACTAAAATAGTATGTATCAATGGTTTGGCATTATCTAAAAGTAAAAGCAATTTAAGTGACTAAAATAGTATGTATCAATGGTTTGGCATTATCTAAAAGTAAAAGCAATTTAGGTGACTAAAATAGTATGTATCAATGGTTTGGCATTATCTATTAAAGTAAAAGCAATTTAGGTGACTAAAATAGTATGTATCAATGGTTTGGCATTATCTATTAAAGTAAAAGCAATTTAGGTGACTAAAATAGTATGTATCAATGGTTTGGCATTATCTAAAAGTAAAAGCAATTAAGGTGACTAAAATAGTATTTATCAATGGTTTGGCATTATCTATTAAAGTAAAAGCAATTCAAGTGACTAAAATAGTATTTATAAATAGTTTGGCATTATCTATTAAAGTAAAAGCAATTTAGGTGACTAAAATAGTATGTATCAATGGTTTGGCATTATCTAAAAGTAAAAGCAATTTAGGTGACTAAAATAGTATGTATCAATGGTTTGGCATTATCTATTAAAGTAAAAGCAATTTAGGTGACTAAAATAGTATGTATCAATGGTTTGTCATTATGTAAAAGTAAAAGCAATTTAGGTGACTAAAATAGTATGTATCAATGGTTTGGCATTATCTATTAAAGTAAAAGCAATTTAGGTGACTAAAATAGTATTTATCAATGGTTTGGCATTATCTTATGAAAGTAAAAGCAATTTAGGTGACTAAAATAGTATTTATCAATCGTTTGGCCTTATCTATTAAAGTAAAAGCAATTTAGGTGACTAAAATAGTATGTATCAATGGTTTGGCATTATCTATTAAAGTAAAAGCAATTTAGGTGACTAAAATAGTATGTATCAATGGTTTGGCATTATCTATTAAAGTAAAAGCAATTTAGGTGACTAAAATAGTATGTATCAATGGTTTGGCATTATCTAAAAGTAAAAGCAATTTAGGTGACTAAAATAGTATTTATCAATGGTTTGGCATTATCTATTAAAGTAAAAGCAATTCAAGTGACTAAAATAGTATTTATAAATAGTTTGGCATTATCTATTAAAGTAAAAGCAATTTAGGTGACTAAAATAGTATGTATCAATGGTTTGGCATTATCTATTAAAGTAAAAGCAATTTAGGTGACTAAAATAGTATGTATCAATGGTTTGGCATTATCTAAAAGTAAAAGCAATTTAGGTGACTAAAATAGTATTTATCAATGGTTTGGCATTATCTATTAAAGTAAAAGCAATTCAAGTGACTAAAATAGTATTTATAAATACTTTGGCATTATCTATTAAAGTAAAAGCAATTTAGGTGACTAAAATAGTATGTATCAATGGTTTGGCATTATCTAAAAGTAAAAGCAATTTAGGTGACTAAAATAGTATGTATCAATGGTTTGGCATTATCTATTAAAGTAAAAGCAATTTAGGTGACTAAAATAGTATGTATCAATGGTTTGTCATTATGTAAAAGTAAAAGCAATTTAGGTGACTAAAATAGTATGTATCAATGGTTTGGCATTATCTATTAAAGTAAAAGCAATTTAGGTGACTAAAATAGTATTTATCAATCGTTTGGCCTTATCTATTAAAGTAAAAGCAATTTAGGTGACTAAAATAGTATGTATCAATGGTTTGGCATTATCTATTAAAGTAAAAGCAATTTAGGTGACTAAAATAGTATGTATCAATGGTTTGGCATTATCTATTAAAGTAAAAGCAATTTAGGTGACTAAAATAGTATGTATCAATGGTTTGGCATTATCTAAAAGTAAAAGCAATTTAGGTGACTAAAATAGTATGTATCAATGGTTTGGCATTATCTATTAAAGTAAAAGCAATTTAGGTGACTAAAATAGTATTTATAAATAGTTTGGCATTATCTATTAAAGTAAAAGCAATTTAGGTGACTAAAATAGTATGTATCAATGGTTTGGCATTATCTAAAAGTAAAAGCAATTTAGGTGACTAAAATAGTATTTATCAATGGTTTGGCATTATCTATTAAAGTAAAAGCAATTCAAGTGACTAAAATAGTATTTATAAATAGTTTGGCATTATCTATTAAAGTAAAAGCAATTTAGGTGACTAAAATAGTATGTATCAATGGTTTGGCATTATCTAAAAGTAAAAGCAATTTAGGTGACTAAAATAGTATGTATCAATGGTTTGGCATTATCTATTAAAGTAAAAGCAATTTAGGTGACTAAAATAGTATGTATCAATGGTTTGTCATTATGTAAAAGTAAAAGCAATTTAGGTGACTAAAATAGTATGTATCAATGGTTTGGCATTATCTATTAAAGTAAAAGCAATTTAGGTGACTAAAATAGTATTTATCAATGGTTTGGCATTATCTTATTAAAGTAAAAGCAATTTAGGTGACTAAAATAGTATTTATCAATCGTTTGGCCTTATCTATTAAAGTAAAAGCAATTTAGGTGACTAAAATAGTATGTATCAATGGTTTGGCATTATCTATTAAAGTAAAAGCAATTTAGGTGACTAAAATAGTATGTATCAATGGTTTGGCATTATCTAAAAGTAAAAGCAATTTAGGTGACTAAAATAGTATGTATCAATGGTTTGACATTATCTATTAAAGTAAAAGCAATTTAGGTGACTAAAATAGTATGTATCAATGGTTTGGCATTATCTAATCAAGTAAAAGCAATTTAGGTGACTAAAATAGTATGTATCAATGATTTGGCATTATCTAAAAGTAAAAGCAATTTAGGTGACTAAAATAGTATGTATCAATGGTTTGGCATTATCTATTAAAGTAAAAGCAATTTAGGTGACTAAAATAGTATGTATCAATGGTTTGGCATTATCTAAAAGTAAAAGCAATTAAGGTGACTAAAATAGTATGTATCAATGGTTTGGCATTATCTATTAAAGTAAAAGCAATTCAAGTGACTAAAATAGTATTTATCACTAGTTTTGCATTATCTAAAAGTAAAAGCAATTTAGGTGACTAAAATAGTATGTATCAATGGTTTGGCATTATCTAAAAGTAAAAGCAATTTAGGTGACTAAAATAGTATGTATCAATGGTTTGGCATTATCTAAAAGTAAAAGCAATTTAGGTGACTAAAATAGTATTTATCACTAGTTTGGCATTATCTAAAAGTAAAAGCAATTTAAGTGACTAAAATAGTATGTATCAATAGTTTGGCATTATCTAAAAGTAAAAGCAATTTAGGTGACTAAAATAGTATTTATCAATGGTTTGGCATTATCTATTAAAGTAAAAGCAATTTAGGTGACTAAAATAGTATGTATCAATGGTTTGGCATTATCTAAAAGTAAAAGCAATTAAGGTGACTAAAATAGTATGTATCAATGGTTTGGCATTATCTATTAAAGTAAAAGCAATTTAGGTGACTAAAATAGTATGTATCAAGGTTTGGCATTATCTATTAAAGTAAAAGCAATTTAGGTGACTAAAATAGTATGTATCAATGGTTTGGCATAATCTATTAAAGTAAAAGCAATTTAGGTGACTAAAATAGTATGTATCAATGGTTTGGCATTATCTAAAAGTAAAAGCAATTTAGGTGACTAAAATAGTATGTATCAATGGTTTGGCATTATCTAAAAGTAAAAGCAATTTAGGTGACTAAAATAGTATGTATCAATCGTTTGGCATTATATAAAAGTAAAAGCAATTTAGGTGACTAAAATAGTATGTATCAATGGTTTGGCATTATCTATTAAAGTAAAAGCAATTTAGGTGACTAAAATAGTATGTATCAATGGTTTGGCATTATCTATTAAAGTAAAAGCAATTTAGGTGACTAAAATAGTATGTATCAATGGTTTGGCATTATCTAAAAGTAAAAGCAATTTAGGTGTCTAAAATAGTATGTATCAATGGTTTGGTATTATCTATTAAAGTAAAAGCAATTTAGGTGACTAAAATAGTATGTATCAATGGTTTGGCATTATCTATTAAAGTAAAAGCAATTTAGGTGACTAAAATAGTATGTATCAATAGTTTGGCATTATCTATTAAAGTAAAAGCAATTTAGGTGACTAAAATAGTATTTATCAATGGTTTGGCATTATCTATTAAAGTAAAAGCAATTCAAGTGACTAAAAAAGTATTTATCAATAGTTTGGCATTATCTATTAAAGTAAAAGCAATTTAGGTGACTAAAATAGTATTTATCAATGGTTTGGCATTATCTATTAAAGTAAAAGCAATTCAAGTGACTAAAATAGTATTTATCAAGGTTTGGCATTATCTATTAAAGTAAAAGCAATTTAGGTGACTAAAATAGTATGTATCAATGGTTTGGCATTATCTATTAAAGTAAAAGCAATTTAGGTGACTAAAATAGTATGTATCAATGGTTTGGCATTATCTATTAAAGTAAAAGCAATTTAGGTGACTAAAATAGTATGTATCAATGGTTTGGCATTATCTAAAAGTAAAAGCAATTTAGGTGACTAAAATAGTATGTATCAATGGTTTGGCATTATCTAAAAGTAAAAGCAATTTAGGTGACTAAAATAGTATGTATCAATGGTTTGGCATTATCTATTAAAGTAAAAGCAATTTAGGTGACTAAAATAGTATGTATCAATGGCTTGGCATTATCTATTAAAGTAAAAGCAATTTAGGTGACTAAAATAGTATGTATCAATGGTTTGGCATTATCTAAAAGTAAAAGCAATTTAGGTGACTAAAATAGTATGTATCAATGGTTTGGCATTATCTATTAAAGTAAAAGCAATTCAAGTGACTAAAACAGTATTTATCAATAGTTTGGCATTATCTATTAAAGTAAAAGCAATTTAGGTGACTAAAATAGTATTTATCAAGGTTTGGCATTATCTATTAAAGTAAAAGCAATTTAGGTGACTAAAATAGTATGTATCAATGGTATGGCATTTTCTATTAAAGTAAAAGCAATTTAGGTGACTAAAATAGTATGTATCAATGGTTTGGCATTATCTAAAAGTAAAAGCAATTTAGGTGACTAAAATAGTATGTATCAATGGTTTTGCATTATCTATTAAAGTAAAAGCAATTTAGGTGACTAAAATAGTATGTATCAATGGTTTGGCATTATCTATTAAAGTAAAAGCAATTTAGGTGACTAAAATAGTATGTATCAATGGTTTGGCATTATCTAAAAGTAAAAGCAATTTAGGTGACTAAAATAGTATGTATCAATGGTTTGGCATTATCTAAAAGTAAAAGCAATTTAGGTGACTAAAATAGTATGTATCAATGGTTTGGCATTATCTATTAAAGTAAAAGCAATTTAGGTGACTAAAATAGTATTTATCAATGGTTTGGACTTATCTATTAAAGTAAAAGCAATTTAGGTGACTAAAATAGTATCTATCAATGGTTTGGCATTATCTATTAAAGTAAAAGCAATTTAGGTGACTAAAATATTATGTATCAATGGTTTGGCATTATCTAAAAGTAAAAGCAATTTAGGTGACTAAAATAGTATGTATCGATGGTTTGGCATTATCTAAAAGTAAAAGCAATTTAGGTGACTAAAATAGTATGTATCACTAGTTTGGCATTATCTATTAAAGTAAAAGCAATTTAGGTGACTAAAATAGTATGTATCAAGGTTTGGCATTATCTATTAAAGTAAAAGCAATTTAGGTGACTAAAATAGTATGTATCAATGGTTTGGCATTATCTATTAAAGTAAAAGCAATTTAGGTGACTAAAATAGTATGTATCAATGGTTTGGCATTATCTAAAAGTAAAAGCAATTTAGGTGACTAAAATAGTATGTATCAATGGTTTGGCATTATCTATTAAAGTAAAAGCAATTCAAGTGACTAAAATAGTATTTATCAATAGTTTGGCATTATCTATTAAAGTAAAAGCAATTTAGGTGACTAAAATAGTATTTATCAATAGTTTGGCATTATCTATTAAAGTAAAAGCAATTTAGGTGACTAAAATAGTATGTATCAATGGTTTGGCATTATCTATTAAAGTAAAAGCAATTTAGGTGACTAAAATAGTATGTATCAATGGTTTGGCATTATCTATTAAAGTAAAAGCAATTTAGGTGACTAAAATAGTATGTATCAATGGTTTGGCATTATCTATTAAAGTAAAAGCAATTTAGGTGACTAAAATAGTATGTATCAATGGTTTGGCATTATCTAAAAGTAAAAGCAATTTAGGTGACTAAAATAGTATGTATCAATGGTTTGGCATTATCTATTAAAGTAAAAGCAATTTAGGTGACTAAAATAGTATGTATCAATGGTTTGGCATTATCTATTCAAGTAAAAGCAATTTAGGTGACTAAAATAGTATGTATCAATGGTTTGGCATTATCTAAAAGTAAAAGCAATTTAGGTGACTAAACTAGTATGTATCAATGGTTTGGAATTATCTATTAAAGTAAAAGCAATTTAGGTGACTAAAATAGTATGTATCAATGGTTTGGCATTATCTAAAAGTAAAAGCAATTTAGGTGACTAAAATAGTATGTATCAATGGTTTGGCATTATCTATTAAAGTAAAAGCAATTTACGTGACTAAAATAGTATGTATCAATGGTTTGGCATTATCTATTAAAGTAAAAGCAATTTAGGTGACTAAAATAGTATGTATCAATAGTTTGGCATTATCTAAAAGTAAAAGCAATTTAGGTGACTAAAATAGTATGTATCAATGGTTTGGAATTATCTATTAAAGTAAAAGCAATTTAGGTGACTAAAATAGTATATATCAATCGTTTGGCATTATCTGTTAAAGTAAAAGCAATTTAAGTGACTAAAATACTATGTTTCAATGGTTTTGCATTATCTAGTAAAGTAAAAGCAATTTAGGTGACTAAAAGAGTATGTATCAATGGTTTGGCATTATCTATTAAAGTAAAAGCAATTTAGGTGACTAAAATAGTATTTATCAATGGTTTGGCATTATCTATTAAAGTAAAAGCAATTTAAGTGACTAAAATAGTATGTATCAATGGTTTGGCATTATCTATTAAAGTAAAAGCAATTTAGGTGACTAAAATAGTATGTATCAATTGTTTGGCATTATCTATTAAAGTAAAAGCAATTAGGTGACTAAAATAGTATGTATCAATGGTTTGGCATTATCTATTAAAGTAAAAAAGCAATTTAGGTTACTAAAATGGTATGTATCAATGGTTTGGCATTATCTATTAAAGTAAAAGCAATTAGGTGACTAAAATAGTATTTATCAATCGTTTTGCATTATCTATTAAAGTAAAAAAGCAATTTAGGTTACTAAAATGGTATGTATCAATGGTTTGGCCTTATCTATTAAAGTAAAAGCAATTTAGGTGACTAAAATAGTATGTATCAATGGTTTGGCATTATCTATTAAAGTAAAAGCAATTTAAGTGACTAAAATAGTATTTATCAATGGTTTGGCATTATCTATTAAAGTAAAAGCAATTTAGGTGACTAAAATAGTATTTATCAATGGTTTGGCATTATCTATTAAAGTAAAAGCAATTAGGTGACTAAAATAGTATGTATCAATGGTTTGGCATTATCTATTAAAGTAAAAAAGCAATTTAGGTTACTAAAATGGTATGTATCAATGGTTTGGCCTTATCTATTAAAGTAAAACCAATTAGGTGACTAAAATAGTATTTATCAATGGTTTGGCATTATCTATTAAAGTAAAAGCAATTTAAGTGACTAAAATAGTATGTATCAATGGTTTGGCATTATCTATTAAAGTAAAAGCAATTAGGTGACTAAAATAGTATGTATCAATGGTTTGGCATTATCTGTTAAAGTAAAAGCAATTTAGGTGACTAAAATAGTATGTATCAATGGTTTGGCCTTATCTATTAAAGTAAAAGCAATTTAGGTGACTAAAATAGTATGTATCAATGGTTTGGCATTATCTATTAAAGTAAAAGCAATTTAGGTGAGTATTCATCAATGGTTTGACATTATTTATTAAAGTAAAAGGAATTTAGGTGAATAAAATAGTATTTATAAACGGTTTGGCATTATCTGTTAAAGTAAAAGGAATTTAGGTGACTAAAATAGTATGTATCAATCGTTTGGCATTATCTATTAAAGTAAAAGCAATTTAGGTGACTAAAATAGTATGTATCAATGGTTTGGCATTATCTATTAAAGTAAAAGCAATTCAAGTGACTAACATAGTATTTATCAATAGTTTGGCATTATCTATTAAAGTAAAAGCAATTTAGGTGACTAAAATAGTATTTATCAAGGTTTGGCATTATCTAAAAGTAAAAGCAATTTAGGTGACTAAAATAGTATTTATCAATGGTTTGGCATTATCTATTAAAGTAAAAGCAATTTAGGTGACTAAAATAGTATGTATCAATGGTTTGGCATTATCTAAAAGTAAAAGCAATTTAGGTGACTAAAATAGTATGTATCAATGATTTGGCATTATCTATTAAAGTAAAAGCAATTTAGGTGACTAAAATAGTATGTATCAATGGTTTGGCATTATCTAAAAGTAAAAGCAATTTAGGTGACTAAAATAGTATGTATCAATGGTTTGGCATTATCTATTAAAGTAAAAGCAATTTAGGTGACTAAAATAGTATGTATCAATGGTTTGGCATTATCTATTAAAGTAAAAGCAATTTAGGTGACTAAAATAGTATGTATCAATGGGTTGGCATTATCTAAAAGTAAAAGCAATTTAGGTGACTAAAATAGTATGTATCAATGGTTTGGCATTATCTAAAAGTAAAAGCAATTTAGGTGACTAAAATAGTATTTATCAATGGTTTGGCATTATCTATTAAAGTAAAAGCAATTCAAGTGACTAAAATAGTATTTATCAATAGTTTGGCATTGTCTATTAAAGTAAAAGCAATTTAGGTGACTAAAATAGTATGTATCAATGGTTTGGCATTATCTATTAAAGTAAAAGCAATTTAGGTGACTAAAATAGTATGTATCAATGGTTTGGCATTATCTATTAAAGTAAAAGCAATTTAGGTGACTAAAATAGTATGTATCAATGGTTTGGCATTATCTATTAAAGTAAAAGCAATTCAAGTGACTAAAATAGTATTTATCAATAGTTTGGCATTATCTATTAAAGTAAAAGCAATTTAGGTGACTAAAATAGTATTTATCAATAGTTTGGCATTATCTATTAAAGTAAAAGCAATTTAGGTGACTAAAATAGTATTTATCAAGGTTTGGCATTATCTATTAAAGTAAAAGCAATTTAGGTGACTAAAATAGTATGTATCAATGGTTTGGCATTATCTATTAAAGTAAAAGCAATTCAAGTGACTAAAATAGTATTTATCAATGGTTTGGCATTATCTATTAAAGTAAAAGCAATTTAGGTGACTAAAATAGTATTTATCAATGGTTTGGCATTATCTATTTAAGTAAAAGCAATTTAGGTGACTAAAATAGTATGTATCAATGGTTTGGCATTATCTATTAAAGTAAAAGCAATTTAGGTGACTAAAATAGTATGTATCAATGGTTTGGCATTATCTAAAAGTAAAAGCAATTTAGGTGACTAAAATAGTATGTATCAATGGTTTGGCATTATCTATTAAAGTAAAAGCAATTTAGGTGACTAAAATAGTATGTATCAATTGTTTGGAATTATCTATTAAAGTAAAAGCAATTTAGGTGACTAAAATAGTATTTATCAAGGTTTGGCATTATCTATTAAAGTAAAAGCAATTTAGGTGACTAAAATAGTATGTATCAATGGTTTGGCATTATCTATTAAAGTAAAAGCAATTTAGGTGACTAAAATAGTATGTATCAATGGTTTGGCATTATCTAAAAGTAAAAGCAATTTAGGTGACTAAAATAGTATGTATCAATGGTTTGGCATTATCTATTAAAGTAAAAGCAATTTAGGTGACTAAAATAGTATGTATCAATGGTTTGGCATTATCTAAAAGTAAAAGCAATTTAGGTGACTAAAATAGTATGTATCAATGGTTTGGCATTATCTTTTAAAGTAAAAGCAATTTAGGTGACTAAAATAGTATTTATCAAGGTTTGGCATTATCTATTAAAGTAAAAGCTATTTAGGTGACTAAAATAGTATTTATCAATAGATGGCATTATCTATTAAAGTAAAAGCAATTTAGGTGACTAAAATAGTATGGCATTATCTATTAAAGTAAAAGCAATTTAGGTGACTAAAATAGTATGTATCAATGGTTTTGCATTATCTAAAAGTAAAAGCAATTTAGGTGACTAAAATAGTATGTATCAATGGTTTGGCATTATCTATTACAGTAAAAGCAATTCAAGTGACTAAAATAGTATGTATCAATAGTTTGGCATTATCTATTAAAGTAAAAGCAATTTAGGTGACTAAAATAGTATTTATCAAGGTTTGGCATTATCTAAAAGTAAAAGCAATTTAGGTGACTAAAATAGTATGTATCAATGGTTTGGCATTATCTATTAAAGTAAAAGCAATTTTGGTGACTAAAATAGTATGTATCAATGGTTTGGCATTATCTAAAAGTAAAAGCAATTTAGGTGACTAAAATAGTATGTGTCAATGGTTTGGCATTATCTATTAAAGTAAAAGCAATTTAGGTGACTAAAATAGTATGTATCAATGGTTTGGCATTATCTAAAAGTAAAAGCAATTTAGGTGACTAAAATAGTATGTATCAATGGTTTGGCATTATCTATTAAAGTAAAAGCAATTTAGGTGACTAAAATAGTATGTATCAATGGTTTGGCCTTATCTATTAAAGTAAAAGCAATTTAGGTGACTAAAATAGTATTCATCAATGGTTTGACATTATTTATTAAAGTAAAAGGAATTTAGGTGACTAAAATAGTATTTATAAACGGTTTGGCATTATCTGTTAAAGTAAAAGCAATTTAGGTGACTAAAATAGTATGTATCAATCGTTTGGCATTATCTATTAAAGTAAAAGCAATTTAGGTGACTAAAATAGTATGTATCAATGGTTTGGCATTATCTAAAAGTAAAAGCAATTTAGGTGACTAAAATAGTATTTATCTATGGTTTGGCATTATCTATTAAAGTAAAAGCAATTTAGGTGACTAAAATAGTATGTATCAATGGTTTGGCATTATCTATTAAAGTAAAAGCAATTTAGGTGACTAAAATAGTATGTATCAATGGTTGGGCATTATCTAAAAGTAAAAGCAATTTAGGTGACTAAAATAGTATGTATCAATAGTTTGGCATTATCTATTAAAGTAAAAGCAATTTAGGTGACTAAAATAGTATGTATCAATGGTTTGGCATTATCTATTAAAGTAAAAGCAATTTAGGTGACTAAAATAGTATTCATCAATGGTTTTGCATTATCTATTAAAGTAAAAGCAATTTAGGTGACTAAAATAGTATGTATCAATGGTTTGGCATTATCAATTAAAGTAAAAGCAATTTAGGTGACTAAAATAGTATTTATCAATGGTTTGGCATTATCTATTAAAGTAAAAGCAATTTAGGTGACTAAAATAGTATTCATCAATGGTTTGGCCTTATCTATTAAAGTAAAAGCAATTTAGGTGACTAAAATAGTATGTATCAATGGTTTGGCATTATCAATTAAAGTAAAAGCAATTTAGGTGACTAAAATAGTATGTATCAATGGTTTGGCATTATCTAAAAGTAAAAGCAATTTAGGTGACTAAAATAGTATGTATCAATGGTTTGGCATTATCTATTAAAGTAAAAGCAATTTAGGTGACTAAAATAGTATGTATCAATGGTTTGGCATTATCTATTAAAGTAAAAGCAATTTAGGTGACTAAAATAGTATTCATCAATGGTTTTGCATTATCTATTAAAGTAAAAGCAATTTAGGTGACTAAAATAGTATTTATACATGGTTTGGCATTATCTATTAAAGAAAAAGCAGTTTATATTTTGGCATTATACATTGTGTAGTAAGCTATTTAAGTGACTAGTCCAGTATGTATTGAATATTTTACAAAAACTCTTACACTAAATGCAATTTTGGTGAAAAAAATGGTATTTTCTAATAGTTTGGCATCATCTGTTGCATTGAAAGCGATTTATCTATTGACGTGTAAGCAATTTAGGTGACTAAAAATGTATGATGTATCATTGGTTTTTCAATATCTATTGAATTGTTAGCAATTTAGTTGACTAAAATAGAATATATGTATGGTTTGTCATTATCTATTGAAGTGTTAACAATTAAGGTGACTAAAATAGCCTGGGCCAATGCTTTTTCATTATCTATTGATGTAGTGACAATTTAGATGACTAAAATAGTATATATCAATAGTTTGGCATTATCTAATGAAGTGTAAGCAATTTTGTTTTTTAAAATAGTATATATCTATGGTTTGACATTGAAGTGTAAGAAATTTATGTGACTAAAATAGTGTTTTCAATGGTTTGGCATCATTTATTACATTTAAAGCAAGTTAGGTAACTAAAACAGTATGTACTAATCTTTTGGCATTATTTTTTTAAGTGTAAGCAACTTAGGTTACTCAAATATTATGGATAGATGTTTTGGCATTTTCTATTAAAGTGAAAGCAATTCAGGTGACTAAAATATTTTTTATTTATTTATTCATTTTTTTTAATCATCTACTGCATTGAAAGCAATTTACCTGACTAAAATATTTTTTATTTATTTTTTTTTTTAATCATCTACTGCATTGAAAGCAATTTACCTGACTAAAATATTTTTTATTTATTCATTTTTTTTAATCATCTACTGCATTGAAAGCAATTTACCTGACTAAAATATTTTTTATTTATTCATTTTTTTTAATCATTTACTGCATTGAAAGCAATTTACCTGACTAAAATAGTTTCTGTCAATGTTATGGTATCTTCTTCACGGTAAATAATCTATTTCATTGAAAGATACTAAAAAAGCCTTTCAACTAGAAAGAGACTTCACTCACTTGGCTAGCAATAATAAATGGCCTCTCGATTAGCAAAAAGCTTCAAACAGTTTTCTTAATAGGACGTGGAAGAAGATACTTGTTATACCTCTTCTCGCTGCGCTATCATTCACCTGTTTTGTGAGTTGTTTGAAACCTACATGGTTCATACGTTCTTGGCCTTCAGTTTTTGTTCTAGAGTTTTTATCGACCTTCGGCCAAGAATAAGGAACACTATTTCTTTGCTCGCTAGCTTTTCTGTGAAGTGTGATATGGTTGACGCAACAGAAGGAAATTTATTGGAAGTTGGCCTTCACTACTCCCAAGCATTATCATCAAACACCACTTGAAAATTCATCTCAGGCTAGAGAAGGTGAAACTCTCTTCAGCAATTTTTAATGAAAGATGGGTGAAAGTTTTCTTGTTTGTGACGTTTGGATGAAGCTGACCTTATACAAAGAATATTGGATAGCCTAAATGAGCATTGACCCTTTTTTGATCCTTTTTAAAACTAGAGTAGATTATTTCCTTATTTTGTCCTTTTTTGGATTAGTGGTAACAGAGCGTGTATAAGAAAATATTAGCAGCAGCAGCAGCCATATATGCAAATTAAAGCATGTATGCAAATTAGCAAGTGTTTCTGAAAATCACCCTTTCTCATGCTTGTAATATAATAACAAAACAAAAAAAGCAGACGCTTTGAAGGTGTGTGAGCCTAATCTCATCTGTGCTATACTATTTTAAAAATGCTCCACTGAGATTGCCGTAGTTCTCTCCAAACTCTACAACAAATGGCTTACCGAATTTTTCTTTCCAGACTGCTGGAAAATTTTTCTGTAATACCAGTTTTCAAGAATTCTGGTGAAAGAACTGCTCCACTCAATTATCGCCCTATTAGTCCCTTCCTCTCTTCGCAAAAATCTTTGAGTCCTTAATCAATCAAGCATTAGTCCACCACCTCAGACCAATATGGATTTAGATAAGATTGTTCTACTGCAGATATCCTAACCGAAATCTCTGAACGTATATACCATGAACTGGATAAGGCAGGGGAGACTAGGATAGGTGTCCATGATATATCTAAGGCCTTTGACAGTGTCTGGCATGAAGGTCTTCTTATGAAAATTAAATCACACGGTATTACTGGACGAATACTTAATATGATCGAATCCTTCTTAGATAAGAGAAAAATCCAGGCTATCCTCGATAATCGTATGTCACACATACACACACACACACACACACATATATATATATATATATATATATATATATATATATATATATATATATATATATATATATATATATATAAGTAAAACAATATGATATAAACGTGGGTGTACCTTAGAGGTCGATCCTTTGATGGACCCGATCGGTGGGGGGGGATGGTACCATAATGAGGGTCTACGTCCCCAAAGGATCAGGTGTCAACAAGGAGGTGGTGGTGTGATGTTCTGGGCTGCGATCATTGCCAATGAGCTGGTAGGCTCATTCAGAGTCGCAGATGGAGTGAAAATTACCGCCAAACTCTACATTGACTTCATTAAGGAACTCTTGGAACCCTGGCACAAGAAGAATTTTGCATTCCGGAAAAAAATGGTATTCATGCATGATAATGCTCCGTCTCATTCTGCAAGCATACCCACTGAATATTTGGAGAGAGTTTTTGCCAGACATGGGAAAATAATGCGATAACCAGCCTGTTCATCAGATTTAAATTCCATCGAAAAATCTGTGGAGCATCTTGAAACAAAATATTTACTCCGGAGGAAGGTAGTACAACTCCAAGGATGACATCTGGAATGCTATTCTGACTGCTGCCAAAGACATTTCATCAGATGAAATCAAAAGTTTGACATCTTCAATGGACCAAATGCTTTTTGCTCTTGTCAATAAAAATGGCAATTATGTAAGATATTGATTGTACTATGAAAGTTGTTTGTTCTTTATTATTGTTGTCCTCAATTGACAAATTCCTAGAATAATCAATCTTTCGATGATCTTTTAGCACTTCACCATATTTTAGCATTGGTTTGCATATAAAGTTGGCATGAAAAAAAATGCAAATCACCAAAATGGCTGCCAGTTGTTTTTACTGTGCAGATTAACTTAAAATTTTAGATCTGTACTTGTGTTAGTGTTGCCGTATAACGTGCTAAATTTCACAAATTTTCATTGAAAACTATCGGAGTTGGAACAAATTATCGATTTGCATGAAATTCTGGCACGGGGTGTATATATATATATATATATATATAGTAAGTTATAAAATATATATGGCGATTAAGCTACACTAAATATTCCGCGTTTCATCCACTCTAGGACTCTTCAGGCTTAGGCGCGTAAGCCTGAAGAGCCCTAGAGTGGATGAAACGCGGAATATTCAGTATATATTCGCCATATATATTCAAAACCAAAGCAAAATATGATGAAAGTTTTTTCTTTTTTTTTTTTCTTTTACATAGGCATCACCACTTATCAAGGCCAAGAGGTCACTCGAGGATAAGAGTTAAAGACTGTACAGCAGAAATTGGACAATATTGTAACCGTTAGTAATGGAGATTCGGTAAATTTGTTAACTTATATGGAACGGCTCATCAAAAACTTGTTTACGTTAGACTTGAAGACAACCATATTGTAGTCAGCTGGAAAGCAGAAAAACGGAAGAGAATTCCATAGGCGTGCAGTTCAAAGACGGAAGCTTTGCTCATGGAATCTATGTTATTGATAGTGATTTCTTCTAGACAAGTGTTTCTTGTGAAAGTTTGGTGAGGGGGGGACCATAGATTGGAGCTCAGCCGAGCACTTGCCATGAAAATAACGATAAAGCAGAGATAAACTCGCAACATTTCTTCTGTGAGAAAGAGGTTGCAGGGAAGAGAAAAGGACATCCCCCACTAAGCCACAAAGTCTATTTTGAACTCTATCAAGACAGGATAAGTCTGTTAACGAGCATCTCCCCCCCTCTCTGGCTTTCTTACTCTTTCTATTTTCTCTCTGTGTGTCTCTATAAGAGAATAGAGAAGGAGAGAGGGAGAGAGAGAGAGAGAGAGAGAGAGAGAGAGGTGAGTAAACGTGGAGGTAGACACGTTTACCAGAACCAAAGGTCAGCTGACCAAATTACGTATGTGTGACGTGGTTGGCTAGATCTGAGAGATTTGATTTGAGCTTTGAAGAAGACGGACGTTTTCCGTGGTCTCCCCCCTCTTAACTGGGGAGGGGGGAGACGAACGCTGACGTGTGTGAAGAAGAACCACACAAGCAGATTTCACTTTACACCTGCTGCAGGACCTCTGGGGAAAGTGAAATAAAAACTATAAAACCATTTCATCGTCTTGGAGTGATAAATCTTCGTCAAACAGGTATCAAGTCTCCCTCCAGGATGAGAAATTGCCAGATGGTTCAACAGCGAGAAACAGAGGTAGGTTCAGAAATTACATGTCACACACACGATTCCCTTTATGATAATCAAACACACAACCATTTATATTAGAGACAATCACACGGAATCTTTCTTATGTTATATAGAAAACGTAAAATGTGCCCCTAAATGAAGAACTCTATATAACATATTCAAATGTAACGAAAGCTCAATTTGGTACCCCTCAAGGATAACCTCAATGAAGAACGAATATATAACATATTCAATTTGGTGCCGTGACCAGGATTTTTTTTTGCTGACGTGGACAAAATTTTGTTGTTTGGATTTTTGTTATTGCTAAGATGGGACTTTGTGATTGCTTATAGGATATTTTTGTATTTTTTAATTTATTTTATGTAATTGATGTGTTGTCAAACGGTATTGGCAGAATTTTCTTGTTCTTTGACATGTATTTTATTTTCGCAGCATGGTGAGGTGGAATCTTTGCTTGTGGGGTCTATTGAAAGAATGATTAATAAAAGAAAGAACGTGTTGTTAATTAATTAATTAATAATCATAATAATAATAATAAAATTGGGAAAAAGAGAAAGAAATAAGATTTAAACAGTGTAATAAATAATAATAATAATAATAATAATAATAATAATAATAATAATAATAATAATAATAATAAAAAGTTTCGGAAGAGTCAAAGGTTCAGTTAGTATTAATTTTAATTTTCGAAAAGTAGAATAAATGTTCTATTCGACATGAGTGACGTTTTGACCACATAAGTAAGGTAGAAAAAAAAGGATAAATATAGGGTTAAATAAACTATATGAAGAAATGAAAGAAAAAAGTGGGGCGTGAATGGAATTTAATTTCTGTGGCAAGCATGTTAGAATTTTGGAGAGGTGTTGAATTACATGGGTAGTCATTAATTTCATTATTCTCGGGAAATGATTCGAATTTTATTTTTTTTATCGTGATTTCTGTTGATTTCGAGTAGAATCAACATGGAGCAAGTTTGAGTACTTCATGTGTGGAAATCCGATGTTTTCCGTGAAGCTATGTGTCTTCAAGGCAGGTTGCGCTTACCGACTTTGGAAAAAAAAAAAAAGTTTTTTCTGACATAGCAGTAAACGGAATATAATCTGTCCAGCGTGAGCGGATCTAGTTGTAATCAACTTCAGAGAGCAAATAAAATGCCCTCTGACATGGCGTAAGGAGCAGAGGGGGTGCAATGGCTGACGTGGCCATTATGTTACGAATCGCTCAAGAGAAGATGAATGAAATATGTATGCAACTATAACGATAAAGCAGAGATAAACTCGCAACATTTCTTCTGTGAGAAAGATGTTGCAGAGAAGAGAAAAGGACATCCCCCACTAAGCCACAAAGTCTATTTTGAACTCTATCAAGACAGGATAAGTCCTTTCTAGCAGCTCCTGCCCAGATGTGGCAACAGTACTCCATCCTTGGACGTACCTGGCTCTTATATAGATAGAGAATTGCATCAGCAGTGAGATATCTACTGGATCGATAGAAGGATCCCACAATTTTTCCAGTGGCCTTGGCAACAGATTTAATGCATGTGTTCCATTTAAGATCAGGAGTAAAGGTCATGCCCAGAAGCTTGTCAAAACATGAGGCCTCCTCAAGACGAAAGCCATTCATTTCAATTGATGCCAGATGGGGATCAGAGCGTTGACGATGAAAAGATAAAAGCTTGGTTTTAGATGCATTAAAAGTAACAAGCCACCTCTTTCCCCATTGTACCACTTGCTCAAGATTAGAGGAGAGAGAATCAGAGAGAAATAGATAAACCCCATAATTTATTATACCATAACTGTTCACACTGAAACACTTATCACAATATTCTGTGGATCTATATTAAAAAACCTTGTTAAACTTTGTGACGTATTTCCATTCTATGGAGGTCAGGCGTGAATGAACACCCCATAATTTTATTATACCATATTTCTTCAAACTGAAACATAATTATCAAAGTATACTTACGCAGATAGATATGAAAAGTCTTCATTAAAGTTTGTGCCTATTTCCATTCTATGGAGGCCAGGCACAAACGCAGACCCCACAATTTTATTATACCATCCCTATTTAAGTTAAAACATACTTATCAAAGTATTATTATAAAATAAATGGTTAAGTTTATGAAATGGAGTGTCTATTATATTAAAAAAAAAAAAAAGTTGAAAAAAATTAAAAAAACCTATATATACATATATACACACACATACATACATATATATATATGTATATACACATACACATACAGACACACAAATGCACACATACAAGTACATACATACACACACGCATATACATATATATACATATATGTATACATATACAATAACACACACACATATATATACATACAAACACACACACACGCATGCATAAATATATACACATATCCAAAAACATATACAACTTAAACATATACATACATACATACATACATATATACTTACATACAATTTAAGGGGAGGGAATGGCCGGTATCTACAAACTCCGGAATAAGGCAAATAAATGTGTATGTAAATGCATATAGTAAAATATAAGTAAACAAATACATAGAATAAAAATGAGTAGGCTGATGTATATATTTAATTAGTAGGTATACTTATACCATAAAACGGAGACAGCAGATGGGAAACCGGCCAAAGAAATAATGAAAAACAAATAAAATTAAAAATATAAAAAGCTTAGAAGGTAAGATAAAAAAAAATTATGGGAAAAGATATATATTTGAAGGGTTAACTTAATAGCTATGTAATTTCAAATTTACCATATTTAAATTTGGACATATGTTTGCAATAGGAGATCAGTTCGTTTTTAGAGTTTATTATATTACTACTTTGAGGGGAGGTGATAATAGTTATAGCTTCAGATGTACAGAGGTGACAAGACTTAGATCATGGAGTATAAGACTTAACTTTTTAGGATGGTCCATTTAATTGAAAAGTGGGTATTGGCAGAATTAAGCTTTTTAACCAGTGTAGTTAGAGAAGTTCCCTGGTTATTATTTGAATTTTGGTTATTGAAAGAAGAAGTGTGGTTTGAAATTCTTTTCTTTATTAAAGTTGAAGTAGCACCAATATATGTATATGTTTTATTAATAGCTCGGGGTCGAGAATTAATATTAATTTGTTGATTTATACTGGGAAGAGAATTTAAATTTTGTTCATTTTGATGAACAGAGGGTAGGACAATGATTGTAGCAGGGTTGGTTTGGAGGGGATAATTAATGTTGTAAGTATTAGGATGGCTGCTATGAAAAGTATTATTATTATTATTATTATTATTATTATTATTATTATTATTATTATAGCTGGTTGTATGATTGAAAATAGAGGGGCTGGTTGATTCGTTTGTTGGATTAATAATTATATCAGAGGGAGGGTCGGAGGAAGAATAATTTGGTGGCAAAATGTTATTGTCTATTATGGGAGAATTGCGTGGGAGCTCTGTAATTGTGCATGAATATATTACATCTTTATGGATGCAATCATTATTGAGTGGGCAAAGATGTTTGTTAATATAATTGCAGTTGCTTTTTGGTTGGATTGGGAAAGGGATTTTTTGGGCTGATTTAATTTTTTTGTTATTAGATGCTAAGATTGTTTATGCTAAATTAGGCATAGTAGAATAAGAAATTCTTATTGAGTTTTTATTAAAAATTGAACTATATCTGTGTGGGTATTTGAAAGAGTTTTCTACAATATTGAAGAATTCTTTAGGTATATTGGTTTTAACATTTATGCTAAATGGAGGATTAAACCAAATCTTTTTCTTTCTCCTGGTGCGACAGGGTGGGTTAGAAGTATTATGATTAGCATGTTGGTTCAGATTATGTTTGTGGAGTGGACCATTGCTATTGATAGCAGCAGATCTTGTTATTTGAGTTTCTTGCGAGTCATATTGTGTGTGATTACAGATTTAAGACGGCATACAGGTGGAGCATAATGGTTATATTGAATCTTTTCATTGTATCCTGAATTTCTTAAGGCATTATTAAACAAAGTAGCATTTTGATTAAAGGTTTTTTATCGGCTGAGAGCGTAGAAATTCTTCTAGAGACGGATGGCACAATAGATTTTATAATTGAATTGGGGTGGTTAGAAGATTTATGGACGTATAAAAGCGTAAGGTTGGGTTTATGATAGGGGCTATAAGTTTCAGTATTAAGATTAAGTGTAATGTCTAGAAAATCTGAAGTTTTTTTATTTGGTTCAATAATTATAGAACGGCTAAAATTATTTAAAAAGTTATGTATTTTTTTAATTGTATTATTGTACTCTCTTGGCCTGGCTGTTGTTGTAAATAGAGCATCGTCTCTATAAAGGCCCCCTTGGATATGTTTAAAGTGGTATTTAAGTTCTTTCAGTAAGAGGAGTCCCACTAAATCTGTAACCTCAGCAGAGTCAGAAGCACCCATTAAGATGTCAAAATTATTGGGGGTATCTTTTCTAGTCCAAAACTTATTGTTAAATTGTATAAGGGATTTTCTGGCTAGGAGAATTAATTTAATTTCCAAATGAGTTAAGTCAGAATTTCTTTTAGCAAAGATTAGAGCCTTACATTATATCTATATATATATATATATATATATATATATATATTTATATATATATAAATATATATATATTTATATATATATATAAATATATATATATATATAAATATATATATATATATATAAATATATATATATATAAATATATATATATATATATATAAATATATTAGCATGTTGCCTTACGTGGTCCAGTCGTAAAATATTCTTGCATATGAGATTTTTCGTTATGCAGATATATATATATATATATATATATATATATATATATATATATATTTATATATATATATATTTATATATATATATATATATATAAATATATATATATATATATATTTATATATATATATATATAAATATAATTTAAAGGAGATTAGAACAACAGTCTAAAGAGCTGAGTGTATTTTAATATAACAGTGAAATTACTAGTTTAATTAAAATACAGGAAATAGAAAGTGCTCGTTGTAATTTAGATATATAATAAGCTCGATAGTTAAATGTCCTAGAGCTAATTCAATATTAAGTAATGTGATTGATAATTTAAAATTTAAAAATCAAATTTTAATTAAATTAAAAATCCGTTTCATAAGAAGGAACAACAACATATATATAAATATATATATATATTTATTTATAAATATATATATATATAAATATATATATATATTTATATATATATATATATGTAGATATATATATATATATATTTATATATATTTATATATATATATATAAATATATATATTTATATATATATTTATATATATATATAAATTTATATATATTTATATATATATATATAAATATATATATTTATATATATATTTATATATATATATAAATATATATATTTATATATACATATATAAATATATATATATATAAATATATATATATTTATATATATATATATATAAATATATATATTTATATATATATATATATATAAATATATATATATATTTATATATATATATATATATATTAGTATATTTAGGCAGCATTTTTTCTTTTATGCAGTTTCATTAAATAGCACAGACAACTCTTGCTTGTTTTCCTTGTCATCCTCCTTTTCTCTTTGTCGGACCATTTCCGGAACGTTTTTTTTTTTTTTGAGTGTAAAAAAAATTTCCCATAATCGCGAACGTTTTCGACCTCCATTGGTCATCCTATGGTGAGCAGTAAAAAATAAAAAGATAAACATGAAATTGAAAAATGAAAGTAGCGAGATGAAATGAATAGACGATTAAAAGACGATTAAAAGACGATTAAAATCGCTTAAAATCACTAAAATACTCAAAAACACTTGAGCGTGCCCTCCATTTCATTTTGAGTCTGGTTAATTGTTGGTTTATTAATGTGGATTAACAATGCCTCAAAGATTGGGAGGCACACCTCACAATATGAGACAGTTTCATCGCGCTATTTTCATTTTTCAATTTCAATTTTTATTTTTTTAGTCTTTACTACTCGCCTGAGGATGACCAATGGAGGTCGAAAAGGTTCGCGATTATGGGAAATTTCTTTTTTCACTCGAAAAAAACGTTTGGAAAATGGTCCGACAAATAGAAATGGAAGATTACAAGAAAAACAAGCAACAGTTGCCTGTGCTATCATTTAATGAAACGTGCATATATATATATATATGAACAAATGATTAATAAAACATCAAAAGCTCAATAAAACCGAAAAGGAAATAGAGCTTATAATATGAACAAATGATTAATAAAACATGTTAAAAAACATCTTGAAAAAGAGTTAAAAACATATTTAATTTTAAAAAGGAAACACAAGATAAGTGGATAGTCCTTAATCCACGGAGTTTCGAAGAAATACTCTCCTTCTCATCAGGGGGCAGGAATTAGTAAAATGCGGGATAGGATTTTGCATGTAAAAGTATTTAATGAAACCACAAGTAAGTCACAGATCTTACTTGGTTAAAAAAAAGTGTGAGGTAAGGGGATGACCTTTAAGTGAGAAAAAATAGAATGGACTGACAGACTACGAGAAATATGATATAGATGTTTGAATAAAATCCAACAGAATGTCAAAGAAAAAGAGTAAGAATATAAATAGAATCAAATCCTGTATTATTGGCAGACGTTAATCTCATAATGTTTCAGACGATGTTACCTCTCACCTTCTTCAGTTGTGTCTCGTTGAACTCTGAAATTTCCCGAGAATTTTGTGTAGAGAGTAGCTTACTCTCGTTCCGTCAGCCATGACAAGGTAGAAAAAAAGAAGTTTGGTATTGTATTCTTTTGTATTACCTCTCCTGAGGATTGAACCTTCAAGCTCCAGAACCGATTATTACTTATATTTGAAAATATTTTTCTTCACTGACATGAATTTTAGTATGAATTTTAAGAGCCTTAAACCTATTTGTGTTTTATGCATGTAGTTATACTACTTTTATCCCGCCCCTCTCCATCCTCGACAAATTTTGCATCCCTGGAGAATAGTTTTTACTTTGTAAAAATACATGCTAGCATACAAACTCATGAGAAATATAATATAGGATTAAAAATACAAGGTGCCTTCAATAAGTTTCCAGACTTTTTTTGGTTTGGGCACTTTTATTGATAGTATACGCATAAAACTCTAGACCCCTTCAAAGTAATCTCCTCAGGTTGCAATGCACTTGTTGTACTGTTTCAACCACTTCTGGAAGGCCCCGTGGAAGTCCTCTTGTGTGAGCATGTCAATGACTCTCATCATCCCTCACACACTCCCTGCCTTCCTTGGATCTCTTATGCCACTCCAAAACTGATGCTTGATTCATGCAAGATAGTCCAAAAGTAGTCTGAAGCATTCCATACATTTCTGCGACATTTTTTCCCAGTTTAAAAGCAGAATTTTATTGCATATTATTTTTTTAAAAGTATCCTCACGTCCAGATTGCATTTCTGAAATTCACCAGCTGTGACAATCAGACTTAAGTAGGACGTATTCCAATTCCTGCTGTAGCTGTTCATTTGAACCTGAAATAATAAAAATTGATTAGCTATTTCATAAGATGTATAGCAATAACATACTGAATTTTCAATTTAAATGCTTGTACAAAAAAATCTAGAAACTCATTGAAGGCACCTCATAAACCACTTTACTTGATATAGTAGTGATAGTAGTGGTGATGGGACATTGTGAGAACTAGAATTAATTTATAATTGCTCTGGAATCAAAAAAGTGGAAAATGCATTGAGCTTTAATCACGTGAATTTGACTATACAACAAATGTTATATTTCACTTTGATTGTCTGTTCCACTTTTTCTCAGAAACCACTGGGTTAATCTGGCTGAAATTTTGTCTGGACCTTTGTGATGATAAGGTGCAGCAAACTAAGTATTACATTATCTATTCAATGCAGAGTTTGAGATTAATAGGGATTAGTCATCACAAGACCATATTTAATCTAGAAGTTTTCTCAGAAACTTCTGGTATTCGTTTGATGTATAGTTAGGGTTTTTGCGATTGATTGTGGGTCTTGCCCAATCCACCTCCATCGCCATTTTCTAATGATTCCATCATTCTCCAGCATTCCGATCTATATAGGAGTGTTGATACTACGCAGCTCTGATAGAGTTTGAGCTTGGTGTTGGTGTTGTATTGCGCAGATCTCCAGATGTTGCTCATTCCCCTAAACACGCTCTTTGCCTTGCTCAGCCTGTTTTGTATGTCCTCCCTTATACCACCTTTGTAACCCAAGTAGATGAAGCTGTCTGCCTGGTGCAAGTCCTTTCCATTTAGCTGAACTGGAGTTGGTCTATTCACTGCACTGGACCCCAGATGGAAACTTGGAGAAGAACGATGGAAAGGGAGAGGAAAGCTCTGCAGCATTCTTGGAGGTCACTGACTACACTGGCTCAGGAGAAGTGGAGATGGAGGGGCTTTGTTGCTGGTTGATGATGACAGTTAGGGTTTAATAAGGATTTATAGGGATTTATAGGGATTAGTATTTAATGCAAAAATGATCACAAATTTGGCATAATCCTATGAATATAATTATTAGTCAATGACCTCTAACTTTTGTCCATTTTTAACATTATAAAAGTTTAGTGTGTGTGTATATATATATATATATATATATATATATAGAGAGAGAGAGAGAGAGAGAGAGAGATAGATAGATAGATAGATAGATAGATAGATAGATAGATAGATAGATATAGATATTAGACATTAAGAGGAGATTATAGATAGATATATAAATACCTGTTCACATATAAAGCGGTCAATTTTTTTAACTTTGACCCCTATTATGACCTTATCATTTATTGTTTTGGGCTCAAATCAAGTTATTAAGTTAGATCCATGTCCAAGGAACCTATATCTAAAATTTCAAGTTATTAGACCAAAATTGTCGGAGGAGTTTGGTAGAGTTCTCAAAGGTCAAATCGTTGAACTTTGACCCCTTAACAGCCAAATTTCTGGCCGAAATCGATCACATAGATTTTCCTAAATCTCAGTAACCTGTATGTCAAATTTTGAGTCTGTAGGCTAAAAATTGACAGAGTTATTGCATAGGGAAATGTACGCAGACAGACACACAGACAGACACACAGGCATGTTCACTTTTATAAATATACTAGCATGGGTGCCCGGCGTTGCCCGGGTATTTGGTGGTGTATGTTGAGCAAAAAAAAAAAGAGCGATCAATTTTTTTAACTTTGACCCCTATTATGACCCCTTAACATTTATTGTTTTCGGCTCAAATCAAGTTATTAAGTTAGATCCATGTCCAAGGAACCTATATCTAAAATTTCAAGTTATTAGACCAAAATTGTCGGAGGAGTTTGGTAGAGTTCTCAAAGGTCAAATCGTTGAACTTTGACCCCTTAACAGCCAAATTTCTGGCCGAAATCGATCACATAGATTTTCCTAAATCTCAGTAACCTGTATGTCAAATTTTGAGTCTGTAGGCTAAAAATTGACAGAGTTATTGCATAGGGAAATGTACGCAGACAGACACACAGACAGACACACAGGCATGTTCACTTTTATAAATATACTAGCATGGGTGCCCGGCGTTGCCCGGGTATTTGGTGGTGTATGTTGAGCAAAAAAAAAAAGAGCGATCAATTTTTTTAACTTTGACCCCTATTATAACCCCTTAACATTTATTGTTTTCGGCTCAAATCAAGTTATTAAGTTAGATCCATGTCCAAGGAACCTATATCTAAAATTTCAAGTGTTTAGACCCAAAATTGTCGGAGGAGTTTGGTAGAGTTCTCAAAGGTCAAATCGTTGAACTTTGACCCCTTAACAGCCAAATTTCTGGCCGAAAACAATAGAGATCCCTAGATGTAAGAAGGCCTTCTACTCTAATAGTTTCTTCCTCAGAACTGCTAGATTCTGGAACTCCCTTCCGGGTTCCTGTTTTTCCAACTGTATTGATATGTAAAAGTTCAAGTGTAATGTGAACCGACATCTTGCTGCTCGACTCCCTACATAGTATCCCTGCAACTTATGTCCCCGATAGTAGCCCCCTACATCAAAGTTGCACTGTGCCTTATTTGGGTTGAAAATGGAATTAAAATATATATATGTATATGTTCCGTTCTTCTCCTCTGGGATCTTCCGTATTTCCTCCTATAACAGACAACACGCTCTGCAACATACAAATATCTGTGCATGATGTCGCCAAGCTAATCAAGAACTTTGATTCCAGTAAAGCAACTGTTCCTGACGGCATTCACATTATAGTGTTGAAAAAGCTTCAATCAGAACTTGCTCCCATACTTACATAACTGTTTAAGCGTTGTCTTAAGGAGAATTGCTTCCCAACACCCTGGAAAACCTCATCAGTATGCCCTGTATTTAAGAATTCAGGTGATAGGTCGTCTCCCTCTCAGTACAGACGAATATGTATCCTGTGCGTCATGTGTAAGTTGCTAAAAATTAAATAAAGAAATAACCTTCTTAGTGACATGCAATATGGTTTCCGCTCTGCTATATCTACAGCAGATGTGCTTATAGTTATATCTCATAGGATTAGTGAATCTCTTGGCAAAGGCTTCCTTTCTAGGGCAATTGCTCTTGACATATCAAAGGCCTTCGATAAGGTATGGCATAAAGGCCTACTTCACAAGATTTCTAGCTACAGTATAACTGGAAATGTTTTCTCAATTATTAAATCATTTTTCGCTGATAGGCTCATAAGAGTAGTAGTTGATGGGCAGAAATCAGAAGCCTACAGTATTAATGCTGGAGTTCGTCAGGGATTTATCCTGGGCCCAATTCTCTTCCTGATCTACATCAATGATCTCCCAAAACACGTACTTAAATCATTCGTTGACATCTATGCTAATGACACGACCATCTACAGCAATACATCAAATAACAAAGTTCTCTCTTATTCTCTCTCCTCTGATCTTGAGCGCACGGTACAGTGGGGGAAGAGGTGGCTGGTTAATTTTTATGCATCTAAAACCAAGCTCCTATCTTTACATCATCAACGTTCTGATCCCCATCTGGCATCAATTGAAATGAATGGCTCTCGTCTTGGTGAGGCTCCATGTTTTGACAAGCTTCTGAGTTTGACCTGTACTCCTGATCTGAAATGGAACATGTGCATCAAATCTGTTGCCAAGGTCGCTGGAAAAATGGTGGGATCCTTCTACCGCTAGAGTAGATATCTCACTGTTGATGCAATTCTCTATCTATATAAAAGCCAGGTACATCCAAGGATGGAATACTGCTACCACATCTGGGCAGGAGCTGCTAAAAACAGCTTATCCTGCCTTGACAGAGTACAAAATAGTCTTCGTGGCTTAGTGGGGGATGCCCTTTTCTCTTCCCTGCAACCTCTCTCCCACAGAAGAGACTTGCGAGCCTGTCTTTGTTTTATCGTTATTTCCATGGCAAGTAATCGTCTGAGCTCCAATCTCTGGTCTCCCTTTGCCAATCTTTCACGAAAAACACCCATCTAGCTGAAACCGCTGTCAATAATTTTTCCTACTCTTTATCTGTGCTTAAATCAAAACGTAGATTCCATGAACAAAGCTTCTTTCTTAGAAGTACACACCAGTGGAACTCTGTTCCGTTTGCCTGTTTCCCACCTGACTATAACTTGGGTATCTTCAAGTCCAACATAAATAAATTCCTATAACCCCCCCCCCTTAAGTAATCCAATTTATCAAATCTGCATTACTAACGATTACTACCCATTAGTATCCCATTGATTACTGTACACGCAATAACCCTTATCCTCGATTGGCCTCTGGGCCTTGATAAGTGGTGACTCTTATATAAATAAAAAAAATATATATATATATATACACACATACAGGAAAAAAGAAATATTAGTAAAACATTGATTTGCTCAGCTTTATGATAATGATACATTAAAAAAAATAAATAAATAAACTCAAATCAGTTATATGTAATAATTTATTTCGTCTGCCTTTTAACAGAATCTCCAGATAAAACTGAATAATTAAAGTTTACATCCGTGGATTTCTTTCAAGGGCGAGGAGAGACAGGAGAGAGACCCTTTATTTCTTTTTTGTGATAAAAGTTCAGCTTTTATATCCATTCTTCTAACAATTTCACAAATAGCCGCAACTTTACTAGAGTCCATTCTGTTGAGCCAATCTGAAACCAAGGGTTGGATTTCTACCAGTATTTTGTTTAATTTTTTTTTTTTTTTTTTTGAGCAATTATTGAACCTCTACCAATGACCGTCTAATGTCAGCCAATCTTCTTTTAACTTAACACTCGGCATTATTTGTGTTTCAAAGTAAATAAATGCTTTAAAATAAGTTAGATCACACAAAAAAAAAACTTTACTGTTTTTGTTTATACTACAAAACGCCAAACACACGCATATACACATTCATCAGTACTACACTACTGCGGTCAGTATGGACTTCAAGGCTAACTGACAAACTGAAAAGGCAGTTCTTCAGAGCAGTGGTGGAGTCTGTCCTTGTTTACGGTGCTACAACCTGGACACTTACCAAAAGATTGGAAAAAAAAGCTAGACAGCACATACACCCGAATGCAGTATTAAATATATCTTGGCAAGATCATCCCATGAAGCAGCAATTTTATAGCAACCGATTTGCCATATCCATCAGGAAACGACATCTATGATTTGCTGGTCACTGCTAGAGAAGCAAACAAGAGCTGGCGAGAAATGTATTGCTGTGGACTTCATGACACGGGCGCATGAGCGTAGGACAACCTAGATCCACGTACACCCAGCAAATTGCACATAATGCCAACTGTGATTCTGAAAATCTGAGACAGCTGATGGAAGACAGGGAAATCTGGAGAGAGAGAGAGAGAGAGTCATATTGTTCTGGGCAAGGAGCCTGATTAGATGAATGGATAGATATAGAACCACACTCAAAGTGTGTACTTGTAGCTTTCATTTCATACCACATGAACCAAATATATATTGAAATGAATATGAAAATTGTTTTCATTCATCACAAATATATTACCATAAAAACGGTTCATTCTTAACTCATTAATACAACACCGTCTTGAAATACTGCAGCTATACCAACCAAACATATTTGCATTACTATTTTTAAACAATTCAGGATAAATTAAAGTTTGGTGTTATTCATTTGTAATGTTACCGTCTTATTTTTCATATATATATATATATATATATATATATATATATATATATATATATATGGAATAGTTTTATTGATTTTTTAACAGTAATTAATTCAAATAATTTAATTTTAAAAAATAAGGATAAATTACTAAAACCCTTAAAATATTTGTTCATTAATTTTCAAGGGAGATAATTTAAATGAAAATTAACAATAAATTAATGTTTCGTGTTGTTCATTTGTAATTTTCTTGTTTTATTTTATATATATATATATATATATATATATATATATATATATATAGAGAGAGAGAGAGAGAGAGAGAGAGAGATAGCTGCAATAGTTGAGTTAATTTTCAGCATTAATTAATTAAAGTGATTTAATAGAAAAAAGGATAAATTAACAAAATCAAAAATATTTATCATTAATTTTCAAGGGAAATAATTTAAATGAAAACTAAAACACCTGGCTGGAAATAAAGACATAATTAAACAACGGTAATAGAGAGAGGGCGGGAAGGTGACTGATCGACTCTCTGACACTCTCTTTTGCTCTTTGCTTGCCATTGGATGAGTCCTTTAACTCTCCAGGGTTGTGGGGGCACTGCATTATTTCATGCGCAAGAATAACCTGGCAGCACCCATCCCTTTCCTTGCCATTAGCAGTGTTAATTTTATTTTTATTTATTTTTTTTAAATTCAATGATTGTTTTGTAGACAAACGTTTCACAATTGTATTCAGATGTTCCTTTCTGGACTTTTCTTTAAAGGAGACTGACTTGATTTTCAACAAGTTACCGCCCATTTCTAAATTATAAGTTAAAAACAAAATTAAAGAGAGAGAGAATAGCTGTGACACACACACACACACACACACACACACACACACACACACACAATTGCTCAGGTGAATTTATTTCTTCTTTCTTTTCATTTTTTTACAATCTTATTTAAAAGATAGATAAGTATGTATCAAAATTACCAAAAATGTTAACGTTTTACAAATAAATGAGAACGTTTTTGTTTCATATTTACGACAAATTTATGGAAGAAATGTTTATTATTTTTTAAATTTTTGTTTCAAGTATTTTAAACAGCAAGCTTTGCGAAGAGATAAGAAGCTGGCAAATACAAACATCATTACAAAGTTTATGATTTGTAGTTAGAAGTCAAATCGTAGACATGTATTTGTGCAACACGTTTTGATGTCGCAGTCGTTGGATGGTTGGGCAGAGGAAGAAGAGGAGGGGAGGGCAGAGAGCTGGAAATATCTCTGGCCAGAGTCAGACCACCCAACAGATATTCCTTTTGTTTAAAAAAAATAAAATAAAATAAATAAAAAAAATAAATAAATAAGTGCCTCGTTTCAGGGAAGATTCACACTAGGATCAGCTTTGTGAGGGAAGCAATTGTAACAGAGCGCGTATGAGCACATGGGAAAAAAATATCAGCAGCTGTAAGATAGCTGGCTTGCAAAGATATTAGCAGCAGTAGCCGAAGAAAAGCACATATACAAATTAGGAAGTGTGCATGAGAAAAAAAAGAAAAAACGGACACCATATGGAGAAAAGATGCAGTCAAAAAAGATGGACGTGTAAAGTCAAAGACGAGAAATGGTTGTCTACGGCCAGCATGCAGTAGAGCAGAAAGAAAAACGCGTGCCAGGTGAGATGGGAATTTTACAGCTATTTAATTTTGCTATCATGCTAATCTATCAGTGGGTATCCATTGTTTCAAGAGACAATGGATACCCCCTGTAAGGATAGCTGCATGTTTACTTGTGAGGCAAATGGTACACAATCCCACCCACACTTCTCCTGCTCGAGTTCAGTGGCAAGGAAAAGTACTAGATGATTAGAAAAACTGCAGAGATAAGCGGAGAGCACATACAACACCTGGTATTACCAAATGGTCACCCATTTTAGTACTGATCAGACTCAACGTTGCTTAACTTTGATGATCGAATGGGAACCGGTGTGTCAATGTGAATATGCTGTACATCTGGAGTACATTTGGGGTACGTGATCCTTAGTAAATCCAAAGTGTTATTCTTTTGTAATCACAATTTATTAAATAAAATTTTCACATTTTGCATCGTCATAGTGATTTTCAAATGAGTAAAACTTTTACAGAATTTAAGTTTGGATAAGATTAAGGCAGATTAGCAATAACGTTTAGCCTTGTTTTTTGTTTTTAATAGTTTTTTTACTCTTAAAAGCGACTATTTATTTAGTTTTTTTGTTTTTTTTTAGTACAAAAATATATAATTCTTATCCAGAATTTTCCCTATATTAAAAAACAAAAATAAAGAAAAATCTGTATAATGTACAAAAGAGAGACCCTTTATTTATTTTTTTGGAGAAAAAGTTCAGCTTTTATATTCATTCTTTCAACAATTTCACATATAGCCGCGATCTCAATAGAGTCCATTCTGTTGAGCTAATCCGACACCAAGAGGTGGATTCCTATCAGTATTTTGTTTCATTTTTTTTATTATTATTGAGTGATTACCGAAACTATCGATGATCATCTAATGTCAGCCATTTTGTTCTTGTCTAACAGTACTTCTAGCACTACTTGTGTTTTGAAGTAAATAAACGCTTTAAAATAAGTTAAAACAAAAAAAAAAATATTTTTTTTTTTAAAAAAGGAATCACTATTTATCAAGACCCGGAGGCCACTTGAAGATAAGGGTTAAACTTGTCCAGAAGAGTAACTTATCCTGCCTTTGGTAACATTTATTTGTTATATATTTGTTTTGACAACTTTACTGTTTTGTTGTCTAAACGCCCAACACATGCATCAGTTCGACACTCATAACGCGTGTCCTTGTATCTGTGATTTAATACCACAGTTTGTTTTTTTAGTACAAAAATATACGATTTTTGTCCAGAATTTTCCCTAAATTAAAAAACAAAAATAAAGAAAACTCTGCATTATATACATACCTGTGACAAAACGAAAATATCATATTCCAAAAAATCACATAAATTAATCAAGTAATTTTATTTTTATAAAGAAAATCATTTTTAAGCGATTAATTGGAATGCATAAGCATTAAAACATAAATATCTCAAGTTTGAATTATTATTGTGTTATCTCCCTTTGATGGTGTTTTTTTTTTAGATTGTTCTTAAAATAGTAAATAAGACAGTCTCTTTAGTTGCTCATAAAATTTGGTTTTCTTATTTGAAAACGAAACTATTTGATCAATTTGCACAATTTTTGGAATATGATATTTTCAATTTGTTGCGGGTACATCATACAGATTGTTCTTTATTTTTGTTTTTTTTAATATAGGGAGAATCGTATACTTTTTATATAAAACAAAACCAAGCATATTTATGGCAAGTCATCTACATAGAAACGTTTGTGTTTTATTCCAAAAGGAAATGAAACACAATCTAAATATTGGATCCTGTCATTCGAAAATAAAGGGAGATAATTCCCTTTCAAAATTTATTGAAAGATCTGGTGGGCAGGCAGGCGGGGGGGGGGCTTACTGGGTCGTAAAATAAGCTTAAATATATTTTGATTAATGCAGATTTTGTATTTATTATTACAGACAATTTTCTATTGATTATTATATTGTACCTAATAAATAGTGATTTCAAAAGTGTTTTTTTTAAAAAAAGACTTTGGTGCTATTAGTTACAATCAAAACCAAATCATTTAGCGCTCCAGTCACATCTTCAACAAATGTAGCTATCACGAGATAGGTAAGAAAAATTTAATATTAAACGACCTGAAGAAATGTATTGAATTTGGGCTACAAAAGAAGCCAAAATATGCTGGCATGTTGAAATGAGCAGTTTGCATTTCAACTTGGCAATCTAGGTATGCAGTATTCATCCATCCAAACAAAGTTTTACTAATTATAAACCACCGTTAGTGTATGATTAATATTTTCTGCTAATTACAGGGTTATGTGACTAGTAGTTCAAGAGTTTATTGGTAAAATACACACACACGCATAACATTTATTTTATTTATATAGATAAAATATTTTTCTCAGGTTAACTGCCTGATGATTTCACTTAGGAATAAAACACAAACGTTTCTGTGTAACTAATTTGCTATACACACACATACTACTATGAAAGTTTTTTCATGGATCAAGCACTGTTGAATTAAATGCTGAAAAAAATGTGTGTGTGTGTGTGTGTGTGTGTGTGATACATTATTTTATAATGTAAGTGTACCCTATTTACATGGGAACAGTGCTAGACAACATGTCTGTCTTTAATGTGGAGAAAAATCTACCCCCCCCCAAAAAAAAATAAAGCACTCTAAAACGGGACAAATATAAGAAATTGCCTCAGTCTAGAAGGATTTTCAACTAACTGAGGGCAGAAAAGATAAAATGTACTATCAGAACAGATACTACACTTTGTTTCTGGTATTTATTTTTTTGTTACCATGTTAAGTAAGGGATAAAAATAAATAAATAAAAAATAAAACTAAGGAAGCCTCCAGAGTGCTGCTGTTGAAACCATTTCTTCATCACCCTTCCTCTCCTCCCTCTCGAGCAAGGGTAATCTGTAAATTCCGTGGTGAAATTCATCTTAAACCCTAGCTTCAGAAATAATATATATAAGTTTAGTGGTTATATATAATTATATAACCACTAAACTTATATATTGCTCTATTCTTAAATATTGAGCTTCTCCTTTTTGGCTAGGATCACCCTGAAAGTATTACTTCAAGTAATATCTATCAGGATCTTTCATCTGATTTCTAATTAGTGTCTTATCTCGATTATATATATATATATATATATATATATATATATATATTAGGTCGACAGGAAGGTTCTTGTAAAATTTTAATTTTGATTTCAAATGATGTATTTTTAAATGAATTTTCATTATAATACCTTTACTTTATATATCATTTTAAAGAGTGTCTTTCGCTCGATCTAATCGTTTAAATTACAATCGTTTTAAAACAATTATGTCTTCTGTTTAGAATGTTGAATACAAGATAGGGAAAAAGCAAATTCGCACAATTTTCTTATTTCAATTCAAGCTAGGCCAAAAAAACTGCTGAAACAGCTCCCGATATCAATGAAATGTTTGGCCTAGGAACCACTACTGAATTCACAGTATGATGGTGGTTTAAGAAATTTTGTGCTGGCGATGAAAGTTTGAAGATGATGAGTGTAGTGGTTGGCCATCGGATGTTGACAATGATCAATTAAGAGCTTTAGTTGAAACCAATCCACGCACAACTGTTTGAGAACTTGCTTCTGAATTAGACGTAATGTATACAACAATTTCCAACCACTTGAGATAGATTGGAAAGACAAGAAAACTTGATAAATATGTTCCTCATGAATTCAATGACAACCAAAAGAAACATCTCTTCTTTTATACAACAAGAACAACCTATTTTTCGATTGGGTTGTGACTTGCGATGAAAAGTGGGTTCTTTACGACAACCGGCGACACTCAGCTCAGTGGTTAGACACCGATGAAGCTCCACAACACTTCCTGAAGCCACAGTTGCACCAAAAGAAGCTCATGCTAACTATTTGATGGTATGCAACCGGTCTCATCCATTAGTTTTTTTTAATGCAGGCAAAACAATTACAGCAGGAAAATATAATCAACAAATGGATGAAATGCATCAGAAACTTCGACAACAACGCCCAGCATTAGTCAACAGAAAAGGCCCACTTCTCCTCCACGACAATGCCCAACTGCACATTGCTAAACCAACCCTTAAGAAGTTGAATGCATTGGGCTACAAAACTCTGCCTCATCCACCATACTCTTCAGACCTCTCACCTACCGACTACCACATTTCAAACATCTCAACAACTTTCTGCATGAGAAATGCTTAAAAAAATTTAAGCGATATCAAAAATTTATCACCACCAGAACGCAAGATTTTTGCATTACTGGCATAAATATGTTGATTCTGATGGTGCTTATTTCGATCAATAAATTTTTGTTTGAGCCGAGATACGTTCATCTAAATCTAAAAGTTAGAAACCGCAAGAACTTTCTTGTCGACCTAATAAATGGATTAGCAAAGTAGTTAAACTTAAATACTTATTTGGTCATCTTTTCTCTTCAATACTACTTCAAGCAAACCTTTTCTCCTGCAAGTTGGGTAATACGTACACAAATGTGATCGTTTTGCGTAGCAAGACGTTTATCGCACGTCGCTGTAAGAACTTAGATTTCTCTAAATTCATATCCAATTCTGTATTTTATCTTTTCTCTTTATTTGTGGTATCATTTGTTTACTGTTCACATAAAATAGTGCCCCCCCCCACAACAGTCTACTAAAAGGGCACATCATATAGTGCTGTCCTTTATGGAGACACCACGTGTCCCCTTTTCACTGACGTTATACAAGTCCTTCTTGTTCGTTATCTGTGAGACTTGAGACACGAGCGACAACCACTGTGATGTCATCTGGCTTTCCACCTGAAAAATATAAACAAATTTAATTTTTTTTAAAAAAATGTTTTTTGTTGATATAATGAATATGAATACAAGTTGGTTCCTCCATGCAAGAATGATTAGTTGTGTTAAGCCATAAATACAGATGGATATAGGTGCCCGAGAGAAATGTCGGGTTGTCTTCAAGTCCAATGTAAACAAGTTCTTGATAAGCCGTTCTCCTTAAGTTACCAAATTTACTGAATTTCCATTACTGACAATTACTATATTGTCCAATGGACTACTGTACACTCTTTAACTCTTATCCTCGAGTGGTCCTTGGGCCTTGATAAGTGGTGATGATTATGTAAAAAAAAAAAAAAAAATATGACCAACTACAACTAAAAATTGGGTTTAAGACCTCATAATCCCTAAAGGATACACCTAGAGATCCGTGACTGCTTCCATTGTCTTCCATAGTAAATTGTATAAATGTGATTTAAATTTCATAAAAATATCTGAGTTTTTAAGGATGTTATGCCCTCAGAACCCTCATATGAATGCACTTAGAGATTCGGGACCACTTCCATTGTCTTCCCAGCTAAATTTTACACAAGCATACATTTTCAGATTATTTTGTCATGCAATGAGTACAAATACAATTGAGTTCCTCCACACAAGGATATGATTAGCTGAGTTTATTACATCTAGGTTTTTGTACTTTATCGTAATCCTCTCATATATGGAATACGAATACATCCGGGTTCCTCCACACAAGAATATGATTGGCTGGTATAAACCATGAATACGGATGAGTATAGCAGCCTGGGAGAGACGTTGAAAGATAAACTGAAAGCGTAATCTTTAAGCAAACGAACAAATTTACTAGATTGTATTACTCGAAAACACTTTTTTTTTCTACTTTGGAGTCACCACTTATCAAGGCCCAAGGAGCACTCGAGGATAAGGATTAATGAATGTAAGGTGGTAATGTGAGATGAGTATATTGGGTAGAATTTGATTATTTAAGAGGACGGCTCAACAAGAACTTGTTTACATTGGACTTGAAGACTAACATGTTGTATTCAACTGGGAAGCAAACCAGCAGAACAGTGTTCCACGGGTGGGCAGTTCTGGGAAAGAAGCTTTGTTTATGGAATCTGCGTTTAGATTTAAGCACGGATAGAAAGTGGGGGAAATCGTGTATAGTGGTTGTAACTAGTCGAGTGTTTTTTTTTTTGTGAAAGTTTGGCAAAGGAGGAACCATAGATTGGAGTCCAAGTCGAGCACTTGCCATGAAAATAACGATAGAACAGAGACAGGCTCACAACGTCTCTATGGAAAAGAGGTTGCAGGGAAAAGAAAAAAGGGCACCTTCTCTTTACCCTGGCACCCAAATGTGAATGTGAGGCTCTGCCATCCTCCTACATACAGCACCTAGTATTCTGAAATAATCACCAATTTGGTATTGGCCAAGATTAGCCAAAACCATTTTCAGTACGATTAATCGGAATCGGAAGAATCAGAACCTTTTAGGGTATCAGAATCAGAAAAAATTTGTGCATATTTTCCGATGCCAAAAACTATTCTTTTAATTGTCCTTTTTTATGTGATTCTGTTTAAAACAACATCTTCTGCTGCTGCTGGTAATAATAAAAAATAAATATTGATTGATTTTAAACGACCAGTAAAACTAAAATCTATAGACTATCCTCCACATGTATTTTTACGTTTAAGAAAATATTTGCACATTTAACATGTATTTTTATGGTAATCATAAAAAAAAATAACTCTATAGTTAAATATTTAGAGATTTATAAATAATTGAAATCAGAATCAGAAATTGCATCAGAATCTGGAATTCAGTATGGAATCGGTAATTGTATTAGAATCGGGAAAAATATTAGAATTGTTCCATCACTAATTTTCAGGGCTGGATTTTTATTTTAGTAATATGCAGACACAGCAGCCTAGAAAGAAAATGGCCGCCGAGTTCTTAGAATGTGTTCAGTGACTTTTGTAAATGGATTTTGTGACAATGATTTCATGCGGACATAAGAAATAACAGTACTTGTACAGTTTATCAAGGTAGTAAAAAATTAAAATATCGAAAAAAAAGTTATATTGTACATATTCGTGTTGGACTGAAGTTCTCCGGGAAAAAAAATTCACTTAGTTTGATTGAGTAGTTTGTTTTTTTTCTTCACAGAGAAAAAACACGTTTTTATGACAGCAAGCTGACAGTAGCCATGTTTGGATTTTTAGAACATGCCACGTGGAGTTAACTCCATCTAAAGCGCCAACACCCACCTCCCCATCTTCAATAATAGTTTTTCTTTTTAAAAATCGAAACATGGCAACCTTTCGATCAGTATCATAACAAATTGTTTTTTCAATGTAAAAAAAAAAAAAAAACTTGATCAAATTAAGTGAAATTTTTTTTTCAGAGAACTTCATTCCATAAGAGATACGTACAATATAACTTTTTTTCAACATTTTCATTTTTTAATGTCTTGATTAAACTGTACAAGTACCGAAATAACAATTTTGTAATTTGTTATGAAGCTGTCTGAAAATTTCAAAATGATTCAACAAACTGCTAAGCATCGGTTAAAAGCCAATTCTTAGAATTGTGAAATCTATAATTTATCATGCGCATTGAACAATTAAGCAATGTTAAGCTTGACCAGTACCAGATGAAGAAAACAGAAGCTCATAAATACAGCCCTTTCTCTTCTTAAAAAAAAAAAAAAAAAAAAAAAAAAAAAAGATATATAGCCGTTAGATAAGAATTCAAATCAAACCAATAACTTACCACGGAGTTCTATTCCGGCATCGATGGCAGTAAGAGCAAATGGTGAAAGATAATCTGGGTCAAAGGCTAATTGATGTGCTTCTTCGGCTATTTTACTGGCTGTGTTTTGTACATTGTCTTGTTTGTGGTCCTGCAAAAACAATAAATAAATTAATTTTCAAAAAAAAGGGGGGGGTAAAAAGTTTATTCAAATTTGGTGCTTCTGCATTTATTGACCTATGATTTCCACAAATTTGGCTCAGGCTTGCTCGGCAGCTGACAGAAATAACTGTGGTTGAAATTTAACAACACGGTTTGAGTGTAATAGAAATGTTGGCGCTTCTACACTATCAAAACAAAATTTTGTTGTCGATAAATGAAGTTTTTAGATAAAAAAAAAATATGGTTTCAACTGATTTTTTTGTCAATTCTAATAAATTACAATGTTAGCTTCCAAATTATGCAGTCGAAATTACCTGAATTATTAAAAAAAAAAAAAAAAACTTTAATTGTGTTAGCAGGTGACAAATTGTGGCCATCTTGTTTTTATAAAATAAATTGAAACGAAAACAAACAAGGGAAGTAACTCTAAATTTAATGTGACGCAAACAAATAACAAAATAAACATATATACAATGTTTTTGAGTCTGGTTTTCATTTAAGATTTTTTCATAATTGTTTAATATAAAGATAACTGTTCGCCTAAAAATTAAATAATGTAAAAATAACATATATACACATTCAAAAAACTTTTCCTGAGTTTTCAAAGAGTAATCGGGAAGAAATTATCTCCCTTTTGAACTCTCCTGTCTCTTACATAAGCAAATATGAGGATTGTTTTCTTCAAATTCTATTTTCTTTAATAAATAATTTTCTACCTTATCGATTTTCGTAATTTTTTAATATAATCATCTTAACAATACGAGTTATACATAGATACTATCGTTTTCATGTGAAATTCAGTATTACGATTTCGAAATTTTGTTCTGATAGTGTAGAAGCGCCGAAATGTTATATTGTTAGTATTTACAATGCCTCCCCACGGGGCAGAGTTAAACACCAGGGTCGTTTTTTAACGTGGGGAAAAGGAACAAAAATAAAAATTGTCTCAGTCGTGAAGGATTTCTCCTCCACTGAAGAGAACAAGAAATTGAAATGCAGCATCTGAAGAACAGATACTACACTTTGATCTTGACCCGAAAGACCGAGATCGGTAGAATCCATCTTGAATTTCATTCTGTGTTTCACAAAGGCAGATAACCTTATCTTATTTTTTACCAATGGCAGATAATGTATAAGACAGATAATTTCAAGGTACAAAAAGAGTTATGTCCCTTTAAACAGAAATATTTTGAGATTATTTTATTTTATTTTATTTTTATTTCTAATAAGGAGATCGTAATATGGACTATAGTTTAATTTGATTTTATGCAAAGGATTACAAAGGCCATTGTGAAAATTTAGATACCTCCGAATTTTTTTTAGAAATTTTAAAGAAATCAAATAATAAATATTCACCCAATTTCGATCTCTTTGGAGTATTTTTAAAGTTTTATTTTTTAGGAGGCAGAATATGAGCAGAATTTCCATTTGAAAATTCAAAAATCTCAGATTTACTTTGAATTTGATTGTCATTAGACACTAATTTAATAAGATTCCCTGAATTTCAACTTCTTAAGACCCCTTAAGCCTTAAATAGCAGGCATTTTCTAGAGTCAAAATCATGTAATGGATTTTGATCAAACTTGAAATAAAAACTGAAACGTAAAGTTTAGTATCACTATATCTTGATTTTATTCAGAACATTCGCCTGCTATCTCATACATTTTGATCGAAAGATCTTTTTAAGATTCTGACTGTCCCTTTAAGTGCCATTGTCTGAATCTCTCTAGCACTTGGTTCACTGCGTATATTTTCCAGGTAGTTTTTGAAATTTTTTTCCATGAGTTCAGTTCCTAAGATTTCAATTTCTTTTCATGTACATAAAATCTTGGTATTGTTTTTAGCTTTTCCATCTAACTAACTAATAGATAGACTTTTAACCCCATGCTTAACGCAGCATCATTGAGGACACTAACTTCTAAGAGAACAGGTATAAGTAATAATATTAATTTTAAATATTAATATTTTTTCTTTGTAATATAAACACTAGTGGAATACCCGTATAAGCAATACTATTAGTTTTTAATTTTAATGTTTTCTTCTTTCTTTCATGGGTATGATAATGGTAAAGTTTATAAAAGTAAATAAATAATGTCGCTACGTTACTCACCCTGTTACCTAAAATAAATATTCCATGATTCATAAGTTCAATAGTTTAATACTGTACTAATTACAAACATTATTGATGCTTGCATACATTCCTTTTATGAAATGTGTCACTCAGTATAATTCAAAATTTAACACACAATGTTTTTTATTATTATTATTAAATTCTTTGTATTTAACTTATTTTAAAGCGTTTTTTTTTGTTGTTGTTATTTTTTTTTTTAGGACAGATGCAAGTTTGGATGATTGCACCCCTTAAATAGTAAAGTTTAGAAATAAAAAATAAATAAATAATGTGCTCATTTTATTTGCCGGGTTGCCGTAAGTATATGTTCCAAAATTGATAATTTTTAATGGACAAAAATGTTGATTAAATAGAAATCTCACCTTTAATTTAGAAACATAATCTAGTAGCATGTCTTCATTCATGTTGTCGAATAAACCATCGGTTCCTAAAAGGATTATGTCCCCTTCTTCGACTCCAAAAGAAGAACTCTCTGCCATGTCAGGACTGTTTATAATAAATTTAAAAAAAAAAAAAAAAAAAAAGGATAGAATAAAATATACATTTTTTTTTTTTATTTGTTTACTTTTTTAATTTCCTTCATCAAAAAAAGTTATGTTTGCTATCAAGTTTGTCTGTGCATAGCCTAGCATCCACATCACTTGACAAATCGTTACTTAACTTAGAACTGATTTAAGGAAAGGTCAAGGTTATGAAAAAGGTTAACGTCACACTTTTGATAATTTTGTGTTAGATTGGAAATTTTTTTAATTGCAGAAAAGAATGGACTGTTAAGACAAAACAAAATAAAAAAATAATACATAATTAGGATTTTTTTCAGAAAACCAAATTAAAACAATAACAAACCAAGCATGCGGGGTTCCCCTTCTTGAGTGAAAAATATTTATTGTTAACTCTGAAATGGCATTTTTATCTGTCAGTCATTTTATTTACACTCTAGGTTAGACACAAGGTCAAGGTTATTATGAAAAAGTGGGCTCCCTCTACCATGCTAGAAAATTACTCGTACTTGAGAGTATCCTATATCTTTACAAAGCCACCATTTACCAACGCATGGAGTATTGCTGGTGCATCTGCCACTCGTCTCTCAGAGAGGATTCAGAAAAGAATCGTCAACCCAATCAGTCCCACACGATCAACCAAAATCCAACCCCTGTCCCATCATTGCTATGTTGCATCCTTGTATCTGGTTTACAAGTATTTTTACAGAATGTGCTCTGACGAATTGGAAGGCCTTGTACCCCTTTTATGTAAATACCCTAAATAATCCAATAAATAGCAAAATCCCACCCCTACACTGTAGAGACCCCTAGATGCCAGAATATCTACTCCAATAGTTTCTAACCTCAAACTGCTAGACTTTGGAATTCCCTCCCGGTTCCCTGTTTCCTTGACTGTACTGATATGCAGAAGTTTAAATGTAATGTGAATAGACATCTTGTTTGAATTATCAATGCTGACAGAGATTTTAACTGAGATCATGGTTTAATACTGTAAAAGTTGTCTCCCTTTGACGGCTTCAGCTTTATTCTTATTTTTCAGTGACATAATGACTTTAACTTAGAGTTACTTCCCTTACTTTTTCTCGTTACTGTATAAAGCTGTGATTACATGTATTTTCTCTCTCTTCGTCTCAGAATGTAAATAAAAGCAGACGTCTCTTCGTGTCTGTGTGTTAAACGAAAAACATGCTTACGTGTTAATTTTCTTTTTGTTGCCATCTCGCTGCTCTACTCATTATGTAATGTCCCTTTAAATATGGTCCCAAATAGTAGCCCCTTACATCCAAGTGGCATAGTACCTTATTTAGAATGAATAAGAGTAAAAAATATAAAAGTTTGATGAATGTGTTTCTGTGAATCAGACTGGATTTGAACTTGGCACAACCAGTCCGTGTCGTTAACCACTTAGCTATCGTCACCCCCATCCTCTATCAGCCATGCTTAAGTTTGAAATGTTATTTTTATTGCTAAACGTGTGGATTGACTGAATGCATCTTAATATCAGTTCTTGTTCCTTTTCCCCCCTTTCTAAGCAGCCATTTTATGTAAGGCAACCAAATAGCTGCTTCAGAATTAACTTACCTGTCGTTAATAACATGTCCCTGCTGTGGTGGGGGTGCAACTGATAATTGGAATGGAGTATTGAAGTAATGCTGCTGTTCTTGTGATCTGTGCACAATTTCATCATGGCGGATGACTAAAAAGCCACTGTCTCCCAGGTTTGCTGTATATATGGTTCGTTCTTGTCGGTGAAGAGCTACTATGCATGCTGTACTGCTACCTGTATTTTGAAAAGGAATTTTAAGAAAACTTTAAGTTATTAGTCCTCAAACGAGCTGGGATGAAGTTTAAATGGAGTTTAAATATTGCAGAAAAAAAAATTAATATTAAAAAATCTTTAATATGTGACTTTATGTAAACAATATGTTAAAAAAAATTTTAAATGTTCAAAATTTAAGCTTTAACATTTTTTGGTACAAGTCCAAAGTTCAACCTAAATAAAAAAAAATGAAAAACATAAAAAAATTTGTATGGTGCATGTATCCATCATGGAATGAAAATGTTATATTCCAAAAATTATATAAATTGAGCAAGTAGTTTCTTTACATTATATATATATATATATATATATAACTTTTTTACGATTTTTAGTGATTTTTTATAGCAAATCGTAGCCATTACAAGACTGATTTTCATCTCAGTAGTTCAAATTGAATTGTCTCCCTTTATTTATTAAACATGACGGATCAAGACAACATCTTGCTTTCTCATAAAATTTGATTTTCTTAGTTAGAAGAAATACTTGATCTATTTATGCCATTTTTGGAATATGACATTTTCTTTACATAAAGGAAACATAAATCAAAGATGTTTTTATATTTTTGATTTTTAATTCGTTTAAATTCTAGCAACCGGAGATGGCCCCTTTTTACTTACTAATAAAATTTGATTTTTTTAGTTAAAAAAACTACTTGCTAAATTTATGTGATTTTTGGAATATCACATCTTTGTTTCATGACTGTTACATACATCAAATTTTCTTTCTTTATTTTGTTTTTTTTTAATTAGGTTGCACTCTGGACTCTGCACCCATTTTTTTAAGCATCAAAATTTGGGCCTTACATTTTTTGATGTTCAAAATTTAAGTTAAAAAATGTTATTTTTAAAAAATATTAAAAATTTGTACTTTAAAATTTAAAAAAAAAATGTTCAAAATTTTACTTTATAAAAATTAAGATCCTATGAACTATAAATGAGTTGAAGTGCACCTCTGGCACTGTACACAATGGTTTTCTTGTTATTAAACATAAGTTAGTTATAGAAAAAGAATAGGATATTTCAGAATAATCATTAGTACAATAAGATAATTCAGAGAAGATATTGAACCTCACTGCACTTCTAAAAATATATATTATTAAATTATTCTAAAAAGATATTCATGTATATTTTTGGTGAATACTTTTATAGGTTGTATTTGTCTACAGAAGCAATCTAATTACCACTATTTCACATTCTAATTTTAAAGGAATAGAAATATTATAAAAAAATCAAAATATCATACAAAAGGTTGACTCACTGTCATGTGAGATGGCAGTGAGACATGGGCTCTAAAGCCAGCTAACATACTTCCTGACTTCTGGCATAGTGCAACCGGAAGTGGTGACAAGGCAAATCAGTTCCTTCACTTTTATTGTTCTTCAGTATTTCTATTGTGAAATGATTTTATTAAAATAAAAAAAAGTATACAATAAAAATTAACAAAATTATACAGATAAAAATAATACAATTTAATTTTTTTTTCCACTTTTAATAACAAAATTAAAGAAATAAAATTTTTTATTTTATTTTAGATTTTATAAGAAATATATATTTATGAAATTATAAAAATAAAAGTTGTTGTTTTTTTTTTTTAATTTTAAAGATAAAAGTTTTTTATTTGAATTTATATAATAAATATGTTTATGAAAGTATAAAAATGAAATTATTGAAATCAAAATAACAAATTAGGCATGAGAGAAAAAAGCGAAGGAACTGATTTGCTTTGTCACCACTTCCGGTAGCAGCCACACCGGAATTTAGGAAGTACATTAGCTGACTATAACCCGGGCTGTTATAAGCATGACTAATCTGCAATGGATGGATGTGTGGCAGCAAATGGGAAAAAATCCTTACAATCGTACGTCATCAGAAACGGGATTTTTGCGGGATTTGGGATCGCTTAAACACTCTGCGTCATCTGAGATGGTTTGGCCATATGCAGTATGCCACTTCTTTCATCAACACCATAACGAATATGCTGGGCACAAGAGAGTGTGGTAGTCCAAGGAAGACCTGGCTTGTGTGCGTAAGAAGTGATTTGACTGCACACAGCATGACTGATATCAACCTTTTAGATCAAACTGCACATAGAGCAGTCATGAGACATTGCTTGGTGATGCTCAACCCAGAGTTCAGGACACTCCCAGTATCTTAAATACCAAAGTCAGAATAGAATGAGGCCAGGTAGTAGTAGTAATAGGAGGAGGAGGAGCTGGTAACCAAACAATGACCAATGCTTTCTATTTTTTTTTTTTTTTTTTAATTTCTCCTAACTGTTTTTAAAATCAAAGATTCAGGATATGGGGGGGGGACCCCATTTAATCTTTTGATCAAGTTTGCTAACGTAAAAAAAAAACAAAAAATTATCTCATTTTCTAATGGAAGCAGATGAAAAGTCAGTGTCAGAAAGTTTGTTTTTTTGTTGTTTTAATAATGAGTCATCAGTTGTCAAGACCAAGAGCCATTTGAGGATAAAAGTTAATGAAACAAAATGTGAAATGATTCTCAGCTAAAAAATGAGGAACACTATGGAAGTACTATACATTGTTTGTGAAAAATTTTAGGATCGAAATTTTGTCTAGCGACAGTATCCTACATTTCCATAACAAACACCAAACAACTCATCAGAGACAGTTTATATTTTCTTTGGAAAAACCAAACCGTTTGAGATTCTTTTTTTTTTATTTTTTTCTGGATTAAAGAGGATGAAAGCTGGTGAAAATAAATGGAAATCGTTAGAAGTCATCTGGTTCAAAAACACTTATTCAAGATATAATTGGGATGTTTCAGGGGAGAATGTTTAAGGTGCCATATATATATATATATATATATATATATATATTTAGTAAAACTGATAATTAGTAAAAACCTGAAGAGAGTGCTCAATACTATTGCAGAGCAAATATGTGTTTTATTTTTTTTATTACCGTTTTATCTGTTTGGTTACATATGTTTCAGATGTTGGACCATGTTTACAATCCAACAGCCTCATCAGACCTTACAGTAAGGTCTGACAAGGCTGTTGGATCGTAAACATGGTCCAACATCCGAAACATATGTAACCAAACAGATAAAACGGTAATAAAAAAATAAAACATACATATATATATATATATATATATATATATATATATATATATGTGTGTGTATATATATATGTATATATACACGCAGCTGAGTCACAGGAAACGGATGTTTTTAGAATGTTCCTTGCTCTCCTTGAGTAAAGGATAGGGAGTGAAGAAGGTACTCTTTAAACCTACTTAAGATCCGTTTACCGTGACTCACCCTGTATATCTATATTGGGGGTGGGGGATCACCATTTGTCGAGGCTAAGAGCTATTTGCAAATAAAAGTTAATGAAATAGAAATGTGAAATAATGCTTAGCTGAAAAATGAGTAACACTATGGAAGTACTAGACATTGATTCTAGAAAATTTTAGGATCATAATTTTTTTCTACCGTCAGTATAATACATCTCCATAAAGCCAGCATCCGCCTATGCATAGAGTATTGTTGCAACATCTGGGCAGCTGCACCAACTACTAGCATCTTCCTCTTTATCTTCTTTGCATCACCTGTATTAAGGATTGAACCTTCAATCACCAGAAAACTATCACAGGAGAGTTGTGCAACAAGATGTTTGTTCATATTACATTTAAAATTATAAATGCTGGTACAACAAGGAGGAAATTACAAAAGATATGGATAGATTGTCAGTTGAAATGATGAAGAATGGATCAAAGTTAATAAATGGCATGAACAATATTTTATGAGGACAGTTGATATTCGATTTGAAGACAAGCATGTTGTAGCCTGCAGGGAAACAGTTTCATGGTAATATATTCCAAAGATGGAAAATTGACCATTTTTTTTTTTTTATCAGTCAGATGTTTTTAAACTGACTTTGGAGTCAGAATTTACATTCTGTTCCAGTCAATTCTGAATGCAAGAAGACTTACCAACTAAAGGCTGTTTTTGTTCGAGCAGCTCATAGTAGCTGTCTGCAATAATACTAGCAGGTGCCTGTGGACGGAATTTGTTTTCCTTGACCATGCGCTCACATGTGGCCATAAGGGTGCGTGGGAATGTGGAAGGATCCACACCATAACTTCGCCAACCTCCTACACCATCGGCAACACCTAGAAAAAGTTTTAGAAACGGAATAATTGAGACATTCTTCTTTTAAGAAAACGACAAAAAAAGCGTTAAAAAAATTGGTGTTCATTTACATGGAGACTCAAGTGAAATGTGAATTTCATCGTAAAATAACAGCAAAACTCGTGGATATACTTACTTATTAATTAAAAATAATAGTGTATACAAAAAATTATGGAAAATTATCCAGTAAAATTTTAATTTAAAAAAAAAAAAAAAAAAAAAAAAATTTACTATTTGGACTCCATAGTCTCTGAACAACATTCACATTTTTGGTCTTCAGGCCAAGATCACAGTGTAGTATCTGTAGATCACAGTGAAATATACTTCACCTTTTCTGTCCTCGGTTAGTGGAGGAGAAATCCTTTATGACTGAGACAATTTTTATTTTTTTTCCTATCCAGAGTGCCTACTTTTGGGGAGCTGAATTTTCCCCACATTAAAAAACGACCTTGTGTCTAACTCTGCCCTCGTGGGGAGGCAAGTAAAAAGGAACATTCACATTAAACCAACTTGTAGAAGATTGTCTCCCTTTTATTAATATGAAAATGACATGCGAGCTTGTTAAGAGTTTGTGGATTCTAAATAGTAAATTAATTTTATTTTTTTATAAAAGTTTTATTCGATAATTTTCCATAATTTTTGGGGTATGCTAATATTTTCAACTGAGGAGTAAGTATATCACCAAGTTTTCCTGTTATTTTATTTTTATTTGCCATACTTCATATTGGATTAGCTTTGGGATACATTTATTTATCAGTTGAAGGCATTCATGTACATCAAAAATTATGGGAAATTATCGATTAGAATTTTAATTTAAAAAAATGATTAATTTGTTATTCGAACTCTACAAACTCCAAATGATATTAGCATTAAATCAACTTGTTGCAGAGGAGTATGTCCCTTTTTCTAATATAAAAACGACAAGCATGTTCATGGAATAATAAATTAATTTTATTTTTTATTAAAATTTTACTCGATAATTTTCCATAATTTTTGGTGTATACTAACATTTTCAACTGGTAAATAAATATATCCATAAGTTTTCCTATTATTTTACTTTGAAGTTCATATTTTACGTAAATAAATACTGGCCATTTTTTATAAGATTTACAAATGCCAGCAGACAAAATCCAACAAAAAAAAAAAAAAAAAAAAAAATGGTAAAAGCCCAACAGCATAAAATAAATGAATTAAAAAGTTTAAAAAAAAAAAAAATAAAATGAAAAAAAAAAATATAAATTTTTCTTTCAACTTTGGTGAAGGAAGTATATATATCAACCACAGGTTTATTTCAGCTGTATTGTCTTAGTCTAATATTTTCAGTCTCTTTCTCTTTAAATATATATAAACACCCACTTTATAATAATGGCTCTCGATAAATTAGTACCCTGGCAAAGCCACAGGGGAGACAACCAAACAGCAAAACTGAAGCTGTCTGCCAGGACACTATATATACAAATGTAGGCAAATTTGGTCATATTTTATTGGTTTGAAACTAAAGATTCTTTTTTACTAATTGTCATAAAATTTTAACCATAGAATTCAAAAGGCCTGCAAATTTTCATGTAGTTTCGTCACAAACAACCAAAGATATGAGCATTTCATTATTCAATTTGGCTACGAGTATAGATATCTCCATATTAGTGGCCTGGCAAGGCCACAGGGGAGACAACCAAGCAAAAAAAAAGCCTAAGCAAATTTCATCCCAAAATAGCAAAACTAAAGCTGGCCTGCTAGGACACTATATATACAAATGTAGGCAAATTTGGGCATATTTTATTGGTTTTAAAATATAGGTTCTTTTTTTACCAATTGTCATAAAATTATAACCATAGAATAGTATTATAATCTTCAAAAAGCCTGCAAAATTTCATGTAGTTTTGTCCCATAGAAACCAAGATATTAACATTTCAATATTCAATTTGGCTACGGATAGATAGATAGATAGATAGATAGATAGATAGATAGATGTACCACCTTTTTTTTGAAATTTTATAAGTTCGAAATCTCGGCAACTACTGATCAGAATTTAACAAATGAAGGCTCGTTGGAAAGCTAATGACCTGAATTGTGTAGTGCGCTATGTGAAATTTGCTCTTAAGGTCGCACATTATTATTTTAAAAAGTGAAGGATCACTTTTCTATATTAATTTAATGTGAAATGAGCACCTACTTCATGGCCACACTTTTGGGGGTGGTGTTTATTGTGGCCTGGTAAATCAACACAAAACCTACCTTAAAAGACTTATTTTCTTTAGGTTTTCGGGTGTGCTGAAAACGAATATCGCATTTAAATTTTCAGCAAATATGTATTTTGGGGGGTATTAAACAAAAATATGCATGCGCTATCGTGTACAATGGCTACCACGTATAACATAAAGAATTACATTGCTTAATACGTGGAAAAATACTAATTTGCGGAAAATTTATATGCGATATTCGTTTTCAGCACACCTGAAAACTTATCGAAAACAAGTTTTTTTAAAGTAGGTTTTGTGTTGGTCTACCAGGTCACAATTACCAAATAAACACCACCTCTAAAAAAAATAACAGACATCCCCCCCAAAAAAAGGTGGTTATAAAGTGGGTGCTTAATTTTTTTTTTTTTTTTTTTCAAATAAAACCTTGTGATAGTTTATACATTTGTAAAAAAAAAGGTCAAGTTGAAAAAAAAAAAACACACGATCAAGTTATAAGGGTGAAAAATCCGATCTCCACTAAGTTATATGATACTTACATTTTGGGGTGGTGAATAGCTGAAATTTTTCTCAAAAAATGTGATAAATATTTTATCACCTGACCTTCTCCCCTCCCCACTCCCATATGCACACAATTTTTGTAGCTAATATTTCGGTATTTGCTTATTTATTCATATATTTATATAATTTATGATTTTAATATGATTTGAGCCACTGCCAAAACACACAGCAAAAGGATCAATGATAGTTTTGAGGAAGCTGTTTAACAAAACATTTGATCTGTATGTGCAGTGTGGAAGAGGGGGAAGAGAGAAAGTAGTAAAGAGGAAAGAGGGATGGGGAGAAGAGAGAGAAAGAAGGGGAGAAGAGAGAAAGAGGGGAAGGAGAAGGAGGGGCAGAAAAGAAAGAAAGAGGGAGAAGGGGACAAGAGAGAGAGGAGAGAGAGAAGAGAGAGAGAATGGGAGAAGAAAGAGAATGAAAGGGAAAAAGAGAGAGAGAAAGAAGAGGAGAAAAGAGGGAGAAGAGAGAGTGGGAAGAAATAGAGAGAAGAGAGATAAGGGGGGAGAGAAGAGAGAAGAAAGAGAGAAAGAGGAGAAAACAAAGAAAAAAAAAGATAAATTAACAAGTTGTAAATATCCACAAATGACTTGCAAAACTTAACATTATTAACTTGTCCCCCCCCCATCTTCTAAAGGTCACATTGGAAAACTTCTCTGTTGACCTTTAAGAGAAGCCGACATTAATCATGTCTCTTTTTACAAAACATTCATAAACAAACTGTTCGGTGTTTGGAGTAATCGTTTTGTTTTATTTTCATCCTCAACAACAACAACATCCATCTAAAGTCGAACACTTCATCACCGTGGTAGATGCAGAGACAGCATGGTAGTTAGTGTCAGAACTAACGAAGCTCTGTTGAAAATATAGGAGGCGTCAGCATCAGGATCTGTCATCTTCTGGTCATCTCTGCCTTTGATCATAGCAAGCAACAGAGTGAAAGTTGCTTCTGCGCTTTTCTTTGTGTTTTCTGGGCAAAACCAGCCTTTTTTTTTTTTTTTTTTTTTTTTTTTTTTTTTACACAGTGATCACCACTTATCAAGGCCCGGAAGCCACTCAGGGATAAGGGTTATTGCAAGTACATTAAGTTAGTGAGGAGATTTGCTGAAGTGTTTACTTAAGGGGGCGGTTCATTAGGAATTTGTTAACATTGGACTTGAAGACATCCAAGTTGTAGTCCGGAGGGAAGCAGGCAGACGGAACAGAGTTCCACAGGCGTGCAGTTCTAAGAAAGAAGCTTTGTTCATGGAATCCGCGTTTTGATTTAGGCACAGATATAGAGTGGGGGAAATTTTTCACAGTGGATTCAGCTAGACGGGTGTTTTTTGTGAAAGATTGATTTGCATGCAACCCACTGACCTTTGCTCTTCTCGCTGTTGGAGATCTGCATTCCTGCAAATAGCCACGACCAGCAAGGAGGACTTTATTCAGATCAGAAGATCCTGAGGCACGATATCTGTGAGCTCTTTGCAGAAGTCTGACTCTCCTAATAACAATCACGATACAATCAATAAATCTACTGTTGTCATCACCTTATGTAACATAAGTGTTGTTTTTTTTTTATTATTTGCCAGGTAGTTTTTAAAATTCGTATTTATGTTCGGTTGCTTTTTGTTAATTTATAATTTCCTCATTTTGTTCCAGCTGGGGATGCCAAACATTTACCTACTATCTTATACATTTCAACAGAGAGATCATTATAAAAATCTAATCGTCCCTTAAAGTGCAATTGTTTGAATCTCTCTTGCACTTTGTTCACCGGGTATGTTTGCCAGGTAGCAGAAATTACCAGACTTGTATCATTTAAAAAGATTAATGATGAGGCATTAATAGTTAATTTTAATAAACGATGATCCAGACAAATTTCATCAGTTCTGCTGTGAGAAAACACAAATTCTTTAAAGTCTTCAAATTTTCATCTTTTTTTGGTCTTTTAGTCTCATGATATCATCGTCTGCAATAAATACAGCTTAAAATAGTAAATAAAATGAATATGGCCATGATTTGGTAAAAAAAAAAAACCTAATATTTTGGGGGGTCCCTATTTACTTGCCTAACTAGGAGGGTTTATATTACTTGTATTGATTGGACTATTGTTCTCAAATTGAATGTTATTTGGGCAACGTTTCAGTCGGATTGGCCTTCGACCATCTTCAGGCATGTAACAACCAACATGCCTGAGGACAGTCGAAGGCCAATCCGACTGAAACCTTGCATAAATAACACTCAAGATGAGAACAATAGTCCAATCAATACAAGTAATATAAACAATTAGGCCTCATCTAAAAAATTCAGAACTTTAGGTATAGTTAGACACAAGTTCCCTTTTTTTTTTTTTTTAATGTGGCTTGTTACTTTCAACATCTCTAAAATCAGGTTTCTACTTTTCTCACCACCAATGCTCTGATCCTTGTTTTCAAAGGAACATAACTGACTATGAGAAAAGCACATTTTGTCTTACTGAAAGATATATATGGCTGGATACATTAAACTTTTTCGCCTGTGTAAAACGGGAAAAAGTTATAGCCTGATGTATTAAATACTAATCTATATATTAATACGATATTTTGTGTGCGTTGTGTGTCACGCTTACATCTTTTTTCTTCCGAGTGACTGTCATTTAATTGTTATGACAGATTTCTTGTAATAAATAATTTTACCAAGAAATCTTCATAAGTTTTAGTTTCGATTATAGCTGCCGGAACTCAAATTATATATACATTTTTTTTTTCTTCATAAGTTTTTGTTCAGATTTAAGCTGGTGCAAGTCATATAGATATATTGTTTCGTTTTTGAAATCACAACTTTTTAATATACAGGAATCAATAGAAAATTGGCTCTATAATAACAATAAAAAATTGGCTCTATAACAATAGAAAATTGGCTCTATAACAATAGAAAATTGGCTCTATAATAATAATAGAAAATATAGAGTCAATAAAAGAAAATTGGCTCTATAATAATAGTAGAAAATTGGCTCTATAATAACAATAGAAAATTGGCTCTATAATAACAATAGAAAATTGGCTCTATAACAACAATAGAAAATTGGATCTATAATAACAAGAGAAAATTGGCTCTATAATAACAATAGAAAATTGGCTCTATAACAACAATAGAAAATTGGCTCTATAACAACAATAGAAAATTGGCTCTATAATAATAGTAGAAAATTGGCTCTATAATAACAATAGAAAATTGGCTCTATAATAACAATAGAAAATTGGCTCTATAATAATAGTAGAAAATTGGCTCTATAATAATAGTAGAAAATTGGCTCTATAACAACAATAGAAAATTGGCTCTATAATAATAGTAGAAAATTGGCTCTATAATAATAGTAGAAAATTGGCTCTATAACAACAATAGAAAATTGGCTCTATAATAATAGTAGAAAATTGGCTCTATAATAATAGTAGAAAATTGGCTCTATAATAACAATAGAAAATTGGCTCTATAACAACAATAGAAAATTGGCTCTATAATAATAGTAGAAAATTGGCTCTATAACAACAATAGAAAATTGGCTCTATAATAACAATAGAAAATTGGCTCTATAATAACAATAGAAAATTGGCTCTATAATAACAATAGAAAATTGGCTCTATAACAACAATAGAAAATTGGCTCTATAATAACAATAGAAAATTGGCTCTATAATAACAATAGAAAATTGGCTCTATAATAACAATAGAAAATTGGCTCTATAATAACAATAGAAAATTGGGTCTAGAACAACAATAGAAAATTGGATCTATAATAACAATAGAAAATTGGCTCTATAATAACAATAGAAAATTGGCTCTATAATAACAATAGAAAATTGGCTCTATAACAACAATAGAAAATTGGCTCTATAATAATAGTAGAAAATTGGCTCTATAATAACAATAGAAAATTGGCTCTATAATAATAGTAGAAAATTGGCTCTATAACAACAATAGAAAATTGGCTCTATAATAATAGTAGAAAATTGGCTCTATAATAACAATAGAAAATTGGCTCTATAATAACAATAGAAAATTGGCTCTATAATAATAGTAGAAAATTGGCTCTATAACAACAATAGAAAATTGGCTCTATAATAACAATAGAAAATTGGCTCTATAATAATAGTAGAAAATTGGCTCTATAACAACAATAGAAAATTGGCTCTATAATAATAGTAGAAAATTGGCTCTATAATAACAATAGAAAATTGGCTCTATAACAACAATAGAAAATTGGCTCTATAACAACAATAGAAAATTGGCTCTATAACAACAATAGAAAATTGGCTCTATAATAACAATAGAAAATTGGCTCTATAATAACAATAGAAAATTGGCTCTATAATAACAATAGAAAATTGGCTCTATAATAACAATAGAAAATTGGCTCTATAATAACAATAGAAAATTGGCTCTATAATAACAATAGAAAATTGGCTCTATAATAACAATAGAAAATTGGCTCTATAATAACAATAGAAAATTGGCTCTATAATAATAGTAGAAAATTGGCTCTATAATAACAATAGAAAATTGGCTCTATAACAACAATAGAAAATTGGCTCTATAATAACAATAGAAAATTGGCTCTATAACAACAATAGAAAATTGGCTCTATAATAACAATAGAAAATTGGCTCTATAATAACAATAGAAAATTGGCTCTATAATAACAATAGAAAATTGGCTCTATAATAACAATAGAAAATTGGCTCTATAACAACAATAGAAAATTGGATCTATAATAACAATAGAAAATTGGCTCTATAATAACAATAGAAAATTGGCTCTATAATAACAATAGAAAATTGGCTCTATAATAACAATAGAAAATTGGCTCTATAATAATAGTAGAAAATTGGCTCTATAATAACAATAGAAAATTGGCTCTATAATAACAATAGAAAATTGGCTCTATAATAATAGTAGAAAATTGGCTCTATAATAACAATAGAAAATTGGCTCTATAATAATAGTAGAAAATTGGCTCTATAACAACAATAGAAGATTGGCTCTATAACAACAATAGAAAATTGGCTCTATAATAACAATAGAAAATTGGCTCTATAACAACAATAGAAAATTGGCTCTATAATAATAGTAGAAAATTGGCTCTATAATAACAATAGAAAATTGGCTCTATAATAATAGTAGAAAATTGGCTCTATAACAACAATAGAAAATTGGCTCTATAATAATAGTAGAAAATTGGCTCTATAATAACAATAGAAAATTGGCTCTATAATAACAATAGAAAATTGGCTCTATAACAACAATAGAAAATTGGCTCTATAATAACAATAGAAAATTGGCTCTATAATAACAATAGAAAATTGGCTCTATAACAACAATAGAAAATTGGCTCTATAACAACAATAGAAAATTGGCTCTATAATAACAATAGAAAATTGGTTCTATAATAACAATAGAAAATTGGCTCTATAATAATAGTAGAAAATTGGCTCTATAATAACAATAGAAAATTGGCTCTATAATAACAATAGAAAATTGGCTCTATAACAACAATAGAAAATTGGCTCTATAATAACAATAGAAAATTGGCTCTATAATAACAATAGAAAATTGGCTCTATAATAACAATAGAAAATTGGCTCTATAATAATAGTAGAAAATTGGCTCTATAACAACAATAGAAAATTGGCTCTATAACAACAATAGAAAATTGGCTCTATAATAATAGTAGAAAATTGGCTCTATAATAATAGTAGAAAAAATTGGCTCTATAATAACAATAGAAAATTGGCTCTATAATAATAGTAGAAAATTGGCTCTATAATAACAATAGAAAATTGGCTCTATAACAACAATAGAAAATTGGCTCTATAACAACAATAGAAAATTGGCTCTATAATAACAATAGAAAATTGGCTCTATAATAACAATAGAAAATTGGCTCTATAATAACAATAGAAAATTGGCTCTATAATAACAATAGAAAATTGGCTCTATAATAACAATAGAAAATTGGCTCTATAATAACAATAGAAAATTGGCTCTATAATAACAATAGAAAATTGGCTCTATAACAACAATAGAAAATTGGCTCTATAATAATAGTAGAAAATTGGCTCTATAATAACAATAGAAAATTGGCTCTATAATAACAGTAGAAAATTGGCTCTATAATAACAATAGAAAATTGGCTCTATAATAACAATAGAAAATTGGCTCTATAACAACAATAGAAAATTGGCTCTATAATAACAATAGAAAATTGGCTCTATAATAACAATAGAAAATTGGCTCTATAATAATAGTAGAAAATTGGCTCTATAATAACAATAGAAAATTGGCTCTATAATAACAATAGAAAATTGGCTCTATAACAACAATAGAAAATTGGCTCTATAATAATAGTAGAAAATTGGCTCTATAACAACAATAGAAAATTGGCTCTATAATAATAGTAGAAAATTGGCTCTATAACAACAATAGAAAATTGGCTCTATAACAACAATAGAAAATTGGCTCTATAATAATAGTAGAAAATTGGCTCTATAATAACAATAGAAAATTGGCTCTATAATAATAGTAGAAAATTGGCTCTATAACAACAATAGAAAATTGGATCTATAATAACAATAGAAAATTGGCTCTATAATAACAATAGAAAATTGGCTCTATAATAACAATAGAAAATTGGCTCTATAACAACAATAGAAAATTGGATCTATAATAACAATAGAAAATTGGCTCTATAATAACAATAGAAAATTGGCTCTATAATAACAATAGAAAATTGGCTCTATAATAACAATAGAAAATTGGCTCTATAATAATAGTAGAAAATTGGCTCTATAATAACAATAGAAAATTGGCTCTATAATAACAATAGAAAATTGGCTCTATAACAACAATAGAAAATTGGATCTATAATAACAATAGAAAATTGGCTCTATAATAACAATAGAAAATTAGCTCTATAATAACAATAGAAAATTGGCTCTATAACAACAATAGAAAATTGGCTCTATAATAATAGTAGAAAATTGGCTCTATAACAACAATAGAAAATTGGCTCTATAATAACAATATATATGAAATCTGCATATATTAAAACATATTTAAGCATATTTTACAACCGGGCTACACGGGGTGTCCCTGCTAGCTTAGATAAATACTTTTGCAGTTTTAACAAAAGTGCTACAATAATATCAGAGCATCTCCATTTACGCTGAACATCCACAGAATTCCAACACCAATATATTACATAGGAAAGAGTTCGCTGTTGAATTTCCACAGCTCCTGCTAGCATTACATTAAACATTTTAGTCTGTGTAAAACGGAAAAAGGTCATAGTCCGTTGTATTAAATACCAAAATTAACCAAAAAAAAAAAAAAAAATGTTAGATATGCAACGAAAAGAGATTCCATTGTTCCTATGCACTTAACAATCAAGTCGAAACTAAACACTACTCTTGTTTCTTTTTATCTACATGAAGTCACGCAAATTGATTTGTTATTTGTATATGCCACAGCACATTTGCTGCTCATCCACTTCGAGACAAGTATGACATTGTTTAAACAAGCCCTTGATCTTTCTAAGGGCCCGGCATTCAAAATCAACAGTAGGTTCTTTGATAAGACATGGGCGTGTTCAAAATGAACATTTCTGTTTAGAGTGCAATTGAACCATGATATTCGACTTTTTGCATTTTTAACTTTAATTCAAGCCATCTTCTAGAATATAAATCTCACCTGTCTGTTTAAATGTATGTATGTATGTTTGTTATGTACGGCATAATCACCTTGACACTTCGGTTCTCGCCAAATCACCAAAGTTAAGCAAAATTGAACCTGGCTAGTATCAGATGGGTGACCATTTGGGAATTCTGGGTGCTGTATGTGCTTTCCGCTTATCTCGGCATTGTTTCCAGTCGTCCTGAACCTCCACTTGCCTTTGGTATTGAACAATGTCGACTCAGGAGAGGTGTGGTTAGATATTGCGCAACTCTTGCCACAAAAATTTCACGCGCAGTCACCCTTACAGTGGGTATCCATAGTCTGTCAAGACTTAAGGAAGCCTTTTATGTATGTTTGTATATCTGCCTAAAATTTTCCACAGAGGCGCCGGATTTTCATGAGATCAGTATCGTTTTGAAGCTCAACCCTTTGGACAACAAATATCGAAAAATTGGCTAAAAACATTAATTCCTTCACCCTCAACTGGGCACTTTTCAACAGGAAGAGGGTGGCTTTTTTCGATGATATTTTCGAAAGTCATCCCCTCTTTTTGATTGACTAGCCTTAATTTAACCCTTTGTCACTTCTGGTTTGGCAATGGCCGCAACAGCAAAGATTACATATTTTTTTTGTTTTTTTTTCACGTTCTTTTCCTCCTTCGCGGTACGGGTTTGAGCCTATAGCCAAATATTTCACACTATATGATAGTGTAAAACATTCAGTGATCATCATTCAATCCTGGGCAATGTCCGGTTTCCCTGCTAATGTTAGAGAATGGATCGAGAGGGAGGTATGTAAATTATATTGAGACACGTTGACTGGAAGTCAGGATCAACTGATTGGATTGCGTGTGAGTCACGTGATCAAGTTAGCTGAATCGTGGAGATTTGGTTTGGGCTTAGAATGCGATGGACAGCTTTACACGATGTACATATCATCATCATCATCTGCTACAGAAAAATCGGATTTTTTGGGGATCGGAATCGGTATCTGAAAATTTGAGCCTACTTTCCAATGCCAAAACTGATTCCTTAAATTATCTTTTTGTTTTTATTTGATTTTGGTTTAAGAAACACCTTCCACTGCTTGTAGTAATAATAAAATAATAAATATTTATTGATTTAAACTTCCAGTAAGACTAAAATCTCTTGATCACGCCTTCACAAATGTGTGTTTTACGTTTGAGAAAATATAGGCAAATTCAAGATGCGTTTTTATAGTAAAATATTTAGAAATTTATAAAGAATCGGAATCGGTAATTGTATCGGAATCGAGAAAAATATTGAAATCGTCCCATCACTAATGTGTATATATATATATATATATATATATATGCATTGTCATATGTAATGACGCCATATATGATGATGTCAAGTATGATGACGTCATAGCAAAAAAAAAACAGTTTAAAAACTAGGAGGGGGGGCAAAAATAAAAGTAAAGAGTTCTGAATAGTGTTATATTGATTTTTTAAAGTTAAGAAAAAGTTATTTTAAAATCTCAGTTGCTGACAGTTAAAAACGAGTTTATCTGTAGACTGAAGGATGGTTATAATGTTGATGCTAAGCAGCTTAGAAACGCATCGCATCTATTTTTGAAATGTTATTACATTTTTTTTTAATCTTTTTTTATGTTTGTTTTTTTTGTTTTTTTTTTCAACCTGGCAAGTATTTCTTTATTTTTCAAAGCCACAGTCAAGGCCGCTGTAGCTAGAACAGCAGCTTATCTTATGATGCTTTGATAACAAGCATATGGAATTATGTGTCTATTTAAATTATATATATACATATTATATATACTAGCAAAAGTACCCGTCGTTGACTGGGTTCAAAAACAGCCTACAGAAAATGGACTCTGATTTATGAAAGTATGATAAGTTATGAAAAGGAAGGATTGTAAAGAGATAGCTTCGAATTTGAGGGTATCAAAACCAAAGCAAAATATGATGAAAGTAAAAATAAAATAGATAAACCCCATAATTTATTATACCATACCTGTTGAAACACTTATCACAATATTCTGTGGATCTATATTAAAAAAACCTTGTTAAACTTTGTGACATATTTCCATTCTATGGAGGTCAGGCGTGAACGAACACTCCATAATTTTATCATACCATATTTCTTCAAACTGAAACATAATTATCAAAGTATACTTACGCAGACAGATATGAAAAGTCTTTATTAAAGTTTGTGCCTATTTCCATTCTATGGAGGCTAGGCGCGAACGCAGACCCCACAATTTTATCATACCATCCGTATTTAAGTTAAAACATACTTATCAAAGTATTCTTATGTACATCTATATCAAAAACACTTGTAAACGTTTTTTTTTTTTTAATTTTTAAATTTTTTTATTTCCATACTTTGTGGACCAGGCACGCACGCAGAGCCCACAATTTTAATGAACCACCGTTCTGCCAGATCAAACATACCCATTCCTGTGTCTCGATACATCTTCTATCATCATATGTGATCAGATTTTTTAAAATAGTCAACCATATAGGAGCCTATTCGTGACCAGACACACACAGCTTTATATTATAGATATATATATATATATCATGAGAGATCGGAGTTGGATTTATTATACTTTTTTGTTATGTATAAAACATAATAGTGTATACATTCGTATATGCATATATCCATATATAGTACCAGGTAGTATGACATATTATCCGAGTTAATTGCTCACAGCATATAACTTAGGGCTTAAATGCTTTAGTCAGTTTTTCCTTAAATAGTATCTCTATCTCTACTATTATATAAAACGAACTTTGTGTGTGTATGGGGAAGGATGGGGTTGTTCTCTACGAATCGATTTTTTTTAAATTTCACACAAATGTACTTTTATGTGCTTGGCAGTGTTTTTAGATAGGTTTTGTATCAGAATGTCTCTGATAAGTATCAATAATTGAAAGAATCCGATAGAAGAAGGAACAGGCGATTTTGACTAAAGTCAACACCTTATACAGCCTAACATCACAAGTGCATTTGAGAAGTTTTATTACTGGACAAGAAGAAAGGCCCAGCAATGGTAGGTTCTTTGATATGACAGAGGCGTGTTCGAAATGAATGTTTCTGTTTAGAGTACAACTGAACCATGATAATTGACTTTTGAATTTTAAACTTTAATTCAAGCCATTATATTAGAATAATTTTATAAAATCAACAGTAGGTTCTCTACAGTGCAATGTAGACTACAATGCATTCTGAACTAAGTAACTGCTGGGAGGATTGAAAATATGGGGAGGTGAAACATTCGTTAGTCCTCGTTAATTCCCTGGCAACACAGGGTCTCCCTGCTGGTTATGCTATAAATATCCCCAATTTTTAACTTAAAATATTATAATCACCACATCTATATGTACAATCGGTGATTGAGAGAGTCAATACTGGATGTTTTATCGCAGATGGGGAAAGAAGGCGGAATGAGGAATGGAAGGTGTGAGACGGATTAAAATTAAACCAGATCCAAGAAGCTGAAGGCCTTACTCCGCCCTCGAATGTAATTCCTTCCTGAATTTGAACATGACAGATGAGAAAAGTGGCAGAATAGGAAATAGCAGGTGTGAGCCAATTAATAATGTGTCCATTCAGTTTGGATTTCTTGATAGTTTATACAAATAGAAGACGTTAATGTAATTCGCTTGAAGCATTGTTTAGTGTGTGTATATATATATATATATATATATATATATATATATATATACATGCTCTAAACAATGCTTCAAGCGAACTACATTAACGTCTTCTATTTGTATATTTTACAAAGGAATCACCACTTATCAAGGCCCAGAGGCCACTCGAGGATAAAGGTTAAAGAATGTACATTGGCCAAAAGGACAATATAGTAATCGTTAGAAGTGTAAATTTGATAAATTGGATTACTTGAAGGGAACGGTTCATCAAGAACTTGTTTACGTTGGACTTGAAGATGGCCGTATTGTAGTCAGCTGGAAAGCAGGTAAACGGAAGAGAGTTCCACAGGTGTGCAGTTCTAAGAAATAAGCTTTGTCAATGGAATCTACGTTTAGGTTTAGACACAGATAAAGAGTGGGGGAAATTATTGATAATGTTTACAGCCAAACAAGTGTTTCTCATGAATGTTTGGCAAGGGGAGGCATAGATTGGAGCTCAGACGAGCACTTGCCATGAAAATAATGATAAAACAGAGATAGGCTTGCAACGTCTCTTCTGTGAGAAAGAGGTTGCAAGGAAGAGAAAAGGGCATCCCTCCATTAGGCTACGAAGTCTATTCTGAACTCTGTCAAGGCAGGATAAGGTATTTCTAGCAGCTCCTACCCAGATGTGACAGCAATACTCCATCCTTGGACGTATATAAAGGAAATATAAATTTACAGAAGGCAATACAATGCAATGGTGTAACGGATCAACACAAACTGAAACAAATTAAAATTTAATGATGGAATAAGCGATGCTGATTTACCTTTATTCGTGCAATTTATTTTCTCCTTGTTTCGTTTTACTTCAGTTGAAGTTCTCAAAAATAAGGAGCCCCTTCCTAGGGGTTAACACTTGATTGCTATACGAGATACAGATATTCGAATTCAAATACACACACACACACACACATATATATAACACTTAACATGTACAGTATTTTTACTTGTGTCAGATGGTTAAGATGAGTATCTATATTGTTATATTTCGGGAAAATATCCCTTCATCAGGCATGCGTTCAACTTTCAGGCATGTATACTGGGGTTATTGTAAAATGAGCAAATTCTGCAGAAACTGGAAATTAATTTTTTCTTATGATGCATGCATTTAATCTTTGAGTTTGCCATTTCATAAATTTTATTTGCTTTCAGTGTCACTTTGCTCACCGCAGCTATAAATTAGAGAGCTAATACATCACAATATTTCGAGAAAACATGCCCTATGTCAGGTGTCACTATTCTGTTCAATTTGAATTTTGTATCAAATAATGATAATGGCGGCTGTAAAGTTAAAGAGTCAGATCCGCAGTGGACATATGCTGCAACTGCAAGTTAGATATATTAATCAATGTTTGCACTAGCTTTGGATTTGTTGATTGTTTATATAAATACTCAGCTTTCATTAAGAGTCGCACTTCTTTGTCTACAAAGACATTCGGCAGAAGTGACGTCAGACAAATGTTAAGGTACGGATGACCAACGCTGTATATAATGTAGATTTTTTTTTTTTAATCATATATAAAAATACAAGTTTTATTCAAACAATTTTTATTTGAACTTTTATAATGTTGTAGACCCGTGCTAGGGGTCACAAATGAAAGAAAAGGTATGAGAGGAAGGTGTTGGTAGACCCGTGCTAGGGGTCACAAATGAAAGAAACCACAAGTAGTGTAAAGTGTATTTATTATGTGTTTATTATTATTGTTATTATTATTGTTATTACTATTATTGTTTTTATTATTATCGTTATTTATTTATTATCATTATTATTATTTTTATTATTATTATTATTTGTTGGTGGTGTTGTTGTTGTTGTTGCTGTTGTTGTAGACCAGTGCTAGTAGTTAAAATGAAAGAAACCACAAGTAGTGTAAAGTGTATAAAATATAATATGTATTTATCATAAAGAATACAGGAGCCACTAAAGTGGTATGAGAGGAACGTGTTCGTAGCATGCGGTTAAACATGGTATGAATGTCTCCATTTAGTCTCTGAAACCAGTGGTATTCATAGGACTGGTTGATTCCACTTAGTTCTCAAATAGGGGTGATTTGTACCCCCACAACATATAACAAAATTATAACATTTATAATAAAAATATGGTTATGAACTATTTTTTGTTTTAATCAAACATCAGATGTTGGTAATTTTTTTTTTTACATCAAACACAAAAATATAACTGTTATAAAAATATTTATGAATTGATTTTTTTTACCAATGAGATTTTGTTTAAAAAATATTTATGAACTGTTTTTTGTTGTTGTTTGATTAAAAAAATATTTATGAACTGTTTTTTGTTGTTGTTTGATTAAAAAAAAAAAAAAGTTCATAAATACTTTTTTATAACAGTTCTATTTTTATGTTTGACATGAAAAAAAAAAATTACCAACACCTAATGTTTGATTTAAAAAAAAAAAAAAATTACCAACACCTAATGTTTGATTTAAAAAAAAAAAAAAATTACCAACACCTAATGTTGGATTTAAAAAAGAAAAAAAAAATTACCAACACCTAATGTTTGATTTAAAAAGAAAAAAAAAATTACCAACACCTAATGTTTGATTTAAAAAGAAAAAAAAAATTACCAACACCTAATGTTTGATTTAAAAAGAAAAAAAAAATTACCAACACCTAATGTTTGATTTAAAAAGAAAAAAAAAATTACCAACACCTAATGTTTGATTTAAAAAAGAAAAAAAAAATTACCAACACCTAATGTTGGATTTAAAAAAGAAAAAAAAAATTACCAACACCTAATGTTTGATTTAAAAAAAAAAAAAAATTACCAACACCTAATGTTTGATTTAAAAAAGAAAAAAAAAATTACCAACACCTAATGTTGGATTTAAAAAAAAAAAAAAAAAAATTACCAACACCTAATGTTTGATTTAAAAAAGAAAAAAAAAATTACCAACACCTAATGTTGGATTTAAAAAAGAAAAAAAAATTACCAACACCTAATGTTTGATTTAAAAAGAAAAAAAAAATTACCAACACCTAATGTTTGATTTAAAAAAAAAAAAAAATTACCAACACCTAATGTTTGATTTAAAAAAAAAAAAAAATTACCAACACCTAATGTTTGATTTAAAAAGAAAAAAAAAATTACCAACACCTAATGTTTGATTTAAAAAGAAAAAAAAAATTACCAACACCTAATGTTTGATTTAAAAAGAAAAAAAAAATTACCAACACCTAATGTTTGATTTAAAAAAAAAAAAAAATTACCAACACCTAATGTTTGATTTAAAAAGAAAAAAAAAATTACCAACACCTAATGTTTGATTTAAAAAGAAAAAAAAAATTACCAACACCTAATGTTTGATTTAAAAAGAAAAAAAAAATTACCAACACCTAATGTTTGATTTAAAAAGAAAAAAAAAATTACCAACACCTAATGTTTGATTTAAAAAAAAAAAAAATTACCAACACCTAATGTTTGATTTAAAAAAAAAAAAAAATTACCAACACCTAATGTTTGATTTAAAAAAAAAAAAAAATTACCAACACCTAATGTTTTATTTAAAAAAAAAAAAATTACCAACACCTAATGTTTGATTTAAAAAGAAAAAGAAAATTACCAACACCTAATGTTGGATTTAAAAAAAAAAAAAATTACCAACACCTAATGTTTGATTTAAAAAAAAAAAAAATTACCAACACCTAATGTTTGATTTAAAAAAAAAAAAAATTACCAACACCTAATGTTTGATTTAAAAAAAAAAAAAAATTACCAACACCTAATGTTTGATTTAAAAAGAAAAAAAAATTACCAACACCTAATGTTTGATTTAAAAAAAAAAAAAAATTACCAACACCTAATGTTTGATTTAAAAAGAAAAAAAAAATTACCAACACCTAATGTTTGATTTAAAAAAAAAAAAAAATTACCAACACCTAATGTTTGATTTAAAAAGAAAAAAAAAATTACCAACACCTAATGTTTGATTTAAAAAAAAAAAAAAATTACCAACACCTAATGTTTGATTTAAAAAGAAAAAAAAAATTACCAACACCTAATGTTTGATTTAAAAAAGAAAAAAAAAATTACTAACACCTAATGTTTGATTTAAAAAAGAAAAAAAAAAATTACCAACACCTAATGTTTGATTTAAAAAAGAAAAAAAAAATTACCAACACCTAATGTTTGATTTAAAAAAGAAAAAAAAAAATTACCAACACCTAATGTTGGATTTAAAAAAGAAAAAAAAATTACCAAAACCTAATGTTTTATTTAAAAAGAAAAAAAAAAAATTTATTATAAAGGTTATACTTTTGTTATAAAAGTTGAAATAAAAACTGAATAAAACTTTTTTATATTTGCTTTAAAAAAATCTATATTATATACAGTGTTGGTCATCCGTAGCTTAAAATTTGTCTGACGTCACTTCCGTCGAATGGCTTTGTAAACAAAGAAGTGCGACTCTTAACGAAAGCCAAATATTCTTATGTGTGTATCATTCAAACAGGGTAGTGTTTAAACATGTGGTTAATTGACAGTTTTATTCATTTAGAACTGTTTTAAAGCTTCACCGCTCACTCATTTTTCAACTAAATTTCAAACAATTATTACAGTTTATAGATCACCTTCTCAACTATATTGTGAAAAAAAACAATTTCAGTTTTCGTTCAGTAAAACAAAAGCTATGATGAATTTAGTGTGTTCAAAATCGAAAAAAAAAAACGTAAGGACGTGCGCGACGATTTTTATTATTGGTTTCCATAGTAACCACGTCGCTTCAGCGACTAGTGTTGCTACTAATTCACTGCTGTCGTGAAAAGAGAAGTAACAAGTGAAACAGAGAGAATGAAAGAATGAAAGGGAGATAATTGGGGGGATTTTATTAAAGCAGATGAGTGCTGTACATTGTTATTACATATGTGTATGTTATGTTTATGGGGCAAAGAATAAGATTGAAATTAACCAAAGAACAAATGAATTTATTGGAAGCCTGAAAAAATCATGGATTACAATAGAACAATGTGAGCATGAAAAGTAATATGGTTAAGCTTAAACATGGAAAAGTAAAGGACTAGTTGTTAAAACTGGAAAAGAAAAGGACAAGATATTATAGTAAAAAAATATAATAACTTTATAACTTAAAATATTGCAGCATTAAGAATTTTTTTTTAATTCAATCAATAATAATAATCAACTCTTAATGTTGCAATATTTTAAGTTAGAAATTTATTATATTTTTTACTAAAATATCTTGTTCTTTTCTTTTCCAGTTTTAACAACTAGTCCTTTACTTTTCCATGTTTAAGCTTAACCATATTACTTTTCATAAACGCATTTTTCTATTGTAATTCAATATGGTTTCTGTATGTTATTTTGCACAGTGACTTCACTTTCCTTGTTTTAGTGTCTAGATTTTTTTTTTTCTTTTTAGTGGTCAGTCAACAATGGCAAAGTTGTATGTTCTCACAGCCATGACAAGTTGGTTAATGGCAGTTACCTTGTTTTCGTTTGTGAGTTTTATTTTGCAGATTTTCCTTACACGGTGTATATATTCACTGCCATTTCCTTTCTTTTCTTTTTTTTACTCATCTTGGCATGGTAAACTGAATCATTCTCTTCTATACCAACGTATTTGTATTTTTCATGCTCTCCTAGGTGATTGACATCGGCATCTTCATCAAGCTTAACAATAAAAATGCCATTACAAACTGAATTTGGACAAAAAAAAATAAAAGAACTGACAGACAAAGCCTCGCATGGAAATGCATAGACGCATTTTAAAATTCTATTTCAAATCTGAGTGTGACAGATCGACCGACCGACAGACAGACGTGAGGACGCATTTAAAAAGAAATCATTACAAAAATAGGCGGTAAGTTTCATCTTGTAAAAGAAAAAGAAAATCAATATATGCCAGAAAATATTCCAATTATTTTTTTTTTTTTAGACGGTTGGGGGGGGGGTGTAAAGATTGCGGTTTGATATTAAAATCAATTTACATTGGTGAATAAACAATCAATAACAGTATCTGACAAATCAAACTGGAATCAAAACGAGATTGTTCATATTTAATATATAAATCTCACCTGTCTGTTTAAATGTATGTATGTATGTATGTATGTGTGTATGTATGTGTCAGGTCATGTCATGTGCTACTGGTACCATGTAACCCAGTACTACCTGCCTCATGGTCGGGTCACCGGCGACTAAACTGATTCCCCCACCAGACTTGTTTGGTGAGGAGGGCGGCTAGTCTCCCTGAAGAATAAAAAACAAGACCTTCCAAAGGGCGAATGAACTCTTTTCTGGGTCAACGGCCAACTAGCACCGTGTATATTTGTGTGTGTGTGTATATGTGTATTGGGGTGGAGAGGGCTCCCGTAAGCCGTGGCGAAGGCAACCTTTCTAGGGGAAGCAAATCTCTGATTCAAAAAACCATAAAGCGGAAGACCATTACCTGCATTAAGCTGGTCTGCAGTTTAATTTGTTGCTGGTTATCTTGCTCTTGCTTGTTGCTGGATCTCAACATTTTGAACCGAGAGAGAGACTTAGCTGTCGTACAAAGCTAAGACTCTGTAACATCATATTTGTATAGATACTCCCTCAGACATTTGGGCTCATGGATTTTAAATGTCTGAGGGAGTGGCACTCGTCTGACAAGACGTTGCAATCATCATGTATGTATGTATGTCTAAAACTTTTGACAGAGGCGACGGATTTTCACGAAATCGGTATCGTTTAAAGCTCGACCCTTCGGACGACAGATAACAAAAAATTGGCTAAAACATTTATTCCTTCATCCTCATCTAGGTTCTTTTCTACAAGGAGGGGGGGGGTCGCTTTTTTCACCAATATTTTCGAAAGTCATTCCCTCTTTTCAATTGACTAGTCTTTGTTTAAACCTTCGTCACTTCTGGTTTGGCGATGGAGGCAACAGCAAAGACGTCACGTTTTTTGTTTTGTTTTGTTTTTTTCACGTTCTTTTCCTCATTCGCGGTACAGGTTCGAACCTGCCTGCCTAATACCGCTTTCTTTTTTTTTTTTTTTTTGCTCAACAACGCCGCACCCCCAAACACCTAGTATTAATATAAAGGGAAACAGAAAACAATATTGGCACTATATATATACATATATATATATATATATATATATATATATATATATAGAGAGAGAGAGAGAGAGAGAGAGAGAGAGAGAGAGAGAGAGATAAAAAAAGGAACAAACCAAGTTATGTGTTCATCAACGTTTCGTCTTTATTGCGAAACTTCCTCGAAACATTGATGAACATATTTCGTCGGTATACTATTTCCATAATTTCATTCAAAAAGTAAAAATTAAGCTTACAAGCCAAACGCTTCTGTAAACTTAAAGCGAATATAAATATTAATATTTTATATAGTAAACCCGAGCAAATAAAAAAGCCCAATACAATCAAGATAGGAAATAGAGCTTCTCATAAAAAAAACCACAAAGACTATAAATTATAATTACAGAGAGACTACTTCATCAGGTCATACGTATTTCTCAAGTTCCAATTCAAAACAAGAGTCTTGAATTGTATCTTGAGAAGTACGTTTGGTCAGATAAAGTAGACTCTCTAAAAAGAGACATTACAGAAACATGTATGCACATATGTAGCCAATAATATTTATATAAATAAACATGCTATAAACACGTTCCGTTGATTCATCGAGCACTTTTTGATAAACACGAGAGTGTAAGTGAACATACATCTAAGAACTTAAAAATATACAACCATGTATAAATATTAAAAGCAAGTTGATATCATTCGGTGATTTGAGAAGGTCTTTACAACAAAATAACTTTTGTTTTTAGAAAAGCTAAAAGCAAATATAGGTAATCGAATCCATCATTTTTTTTTATATTAAGCTTTATTGATTTTTCATATTATTTGGATTCTTTGGACTACTGTTCTCATCTTGAGTGTTATTTTCACCACGTTTCGGTTAATGTAACCTCCGACCTTCTTCGGATGTATCTCGTCGAACTAGGGAATATGCATGGAATTTCTAATGGAATCCTTTATTCAATCCATAGAGGTAGCATGCTCTGGTTCCGTCAGCCATGACTGGGTAGAAGTCCTAAGTAAGTCGCAATTGTATTTCGAGTACCACCCGCACTGAACAGATTGGACCTTCAATCTCCACTTTTTCACAACTGAATTTTATCAAGTACTCTATCCGCTATGCCACAGGCCCCGTTTGAAATTCCGTGCAGATTCCCAAGTTCGATAGAAACATTCCCCAGAGTTCGATTGAAATATTCACACGTTCAACAAGATACAAAGTGCCTTCAAAAATTTCCAGACATTTTTTTGTATGGGCACTTTCATTGATAGTACACACATGAAACTCTAGACCGCTTCCAAGTAATCTCCTCCGGCTGCAATGCACTTGTACCGTTCCAACAACTTCTGTAAAGCCCCATAGAAGTCCTCTCGTGTGAGCGTGTCAATGACCCTCGTCACAGACTCTTTCATCTCCTCGTCTCATAACGACAGCCTCTAAGGTTTTCCTTGAGCTTAGGGAATAACCAAAAGGGAGCAAGGTCTGGATTATAGGGAGGGTGAGGAACTGTCTTGATGCCAATCTTGGTCAAATAGTCTGTGACAAGGATGGAGACGTGAACTGATGCATTCATGCAAATCCTCCACATCTTCTGTACCACGCAAATAATTGTGTTTAAAGTCCCCACCCCCCACTGATATCAAACTGTATTTATTGTCTCTATAGACACACGACGGTTTTTATCCATGAAATTCTTTATTTGGCCAATCAAATCTGGTGTTCTGACTTCCTTACTCAACCCACACCTCTTCCCTGCTTTCTTTGAATCTCTTATGCCACTCAAAAACAGATGCTCGATTCCCTGAGTTTGAGAGAAATATTCTCACGTTTGACAAGATAACACCTGGAAAAAGTTGAAGGATAAATTAACCAAAATGTTGTGCAAATAACACTCATGATGAGAACAGCAAATCAAGGAATCCAATATGAAAAATCAATCCTCATCTCAAAAATTCAGAAATCTCTTTCGAGTATTTTTAATTTTTAGCTTTTTCACATTTTAAATCTGATTCCTATACAAATCGATCTCAATTATATGAATTTGCTTTTATATTTTATATCATTTTATATTATTACCTATATCTTTTTTCACGTTTTTATATTTTATATTATTTTATCTTATTACTTATATTATTTAACGTCTTTATATTTTATATTATTGCCTATACTTTTTTAACATCTTTATATTTTATATATATATTATTGTATATGATTACCTATATTTTTTAACATCTATATATTTTATATATATATTATTGTATATGATTACCTATATTTTTTAACGTCTTTATATTTTATATTATTGCCTATACTTTTTTAACATCTTTATATTTTATATTATTTTATATTATTACCTATACTTTTTAACGTCTACATATTTTATATATAATTTTATATTATTACCTATATTTTTTAACGTCTTTATATTTTATATATATATTATTGTATATGATTACCTATATTTTTTAACGTCTATATATTTTATATATATATATTATTGCATATGATTACCTATATTTTTTAACATCTATATATTTTATATATATATTATTGCATATGATTACCTATATTTTTTAACATCTATATATTTTATATATATATTATTGTATATGATTACCTATATTTTTTAACATCTATATAATTTATATATATATTATTGCATATGATTACCTATATTTTTTAACATCTATATATTTTATATATATATTATTGTATATGATTACCTATATTTTTTAACATCTATATATTTTATATATATATTATTGCATATGATTACCTATATTTTTTAACATCTATATATTTTATATATATATTATTGTATATGATTACCTATATTTTTTAACATCTATATAATTTATATATATATATTATTGTATATGATTACCTATATTTTTAACATCTATATATTTTATATATATATTATTGCATATGATTACCTATATTTTTTAACATCTATATATTTTATATATATATTATTGTATATGATTACCTATATTTTTTAACATCTATATATTTTATATTTTATATTATTGTATATGATTACCTATATTTTTAACGTCTATATATTTTATATATATTATTGTATATGATTACCTATATTTTTTAACATCTATATATTTTATATATATATATTATTGTATATGATTACCTATATTTTTTAACATCTATATATTTTATATATATATATTATTGTATATGATTACCTATATTTTTTAACATCTATATATTTTATATATATATATTATTGTATATGATTACCTATATTTTTTAACATCTATATATTATTGTATATGATTACCTATATTTTTTAACATCTATATATTTTATATATATATTATTGTATATGATTACCTATATTTTTTAACATCTATATATTTTATATATATATTATTGTATATGATTACCTATATTTTTTAACATCTATATATTTTATATTTTATATTATTGTATATGATTACCTATATTTTTAACATCTATATATTTTATATATATATTATTGTATATGATTACCTATATTTTTAACATCTATATATTTTATATATATATTATTGTATATGATTACCTATATTTTTTAACATCTATATATTTTATATATATATTATTGTATATGATTACCTATATTTTTTAACATCTATATATTTTATATTTTATATTATTGTATATGATTACCTATATTTTTTAACATCTATATATTTTATATATATATTATTGTATATGATTACCTATATTTTTAACATCTATATATTTTATATATATATTATTGTATATGATTACCTATATTTTTTAACATCTATATATTTTATATATATATTATTGTATATGATTACCTATATTTTTTAACATCTATATATTTTATATATATATTATTGTATATGATTACCTATATTTTTTAACATCTATATATTTTATATTTTATATTATTGTATATGATTACCTATATTTTTAACGTCTATATATTTTATATATATATTATTGTATATGATTACCTATATTTTTTAACATCTATATATTTTATATATATATTATTGTATATGATTACCTATATTTTTTAACATCTATATATTTTATATTTTATATTATTGTATATGATTACCTATATTTTTTAACATCTATATATTTTATATTTTATATTATTGTATATGATTACCTATATTTTTTAACATCTATATATTTTATATATATATTATTGTATATGATTACCTATATTTTTTAACATCTATATATTTTATATTTTATATTATTGTATATGATTACCTATATTTTTAACGTCTATATATTTTATATATATATTATTGTATATGATTACCTATATTTTTTAACATCTATATAATTTATATATATATATTATTGTATATGATTACCTATATTTTTTAACATCTATATATTTTATATATATATTATTGTATATGATTACCTATATTTTTTAACATCTATATATTTTATATATATATTATTGTATATGATTACCTATATTTTTTAACGTCTATATTTTATATATATATATATTATTGTATATGATTACCTATATTTTTTAACATCTATATATTTTATATATATATTATTGTATATGATTACCTATATTTTTAACATCTATATATTTTATATATATATTATTGTATATGATTACCTATATTTTTAACGTCTTTATATTTTATATTCATATTATTTTATATTATTACTTATATTTTTTTAACGTCTTTATATTTTATATATATATTATTTTATATTATAACCTATACTTTTTAACGTCTTTATATTTCATATATATATTTTATATTATTACCTATATTTTTTAACATCTATATATTTTATATATATATTATTGTATATGATTACCTATATTTTTTAACGTCTATATATTTTATATTTTATATTATTACCTATATTTTTTAACATCTTTATATTTTATATTTATATTATTTTATATTATTACTTATATTTTTTTAACGTCTCTTTGTATTTCTAATCTGTATATTTTTTATTGAAGTAATCCCAAACAAAACATGAAGCTACTAGATGAAAGGAGCTAAAAAGCAAAAATAGTAATTAAAGAGTAACGGAAGCGAGAGTTTAATCAATCAATTCATTGCTCACGGATTTTGCCAATTCCGCTAACATTTGGATTCACGTATATCATTGTGAAACTTCCCTCTGCTATTTTAAAATCATTTTTTTTAAACATTTTTTTCCTAAACATTTTTGAAGCTCCTAAAAAAAAATAAAAATAAAAAAAATAAACTAAAAATAAAAATGAATTACTTTTAACAAATGGTAAAATATTTTTACTTAGAATTTTCAAAGTTTTAAAATTTATGCAGATTAGCAATTCCTTACTTTTCTTTTGCTAATTATTCCCTCTGAGGAGAAATGTCTAATTTTTTTAAACTCCATGCAATAAGGAAAAACATGTTGTTGTTTTTTAATATTCCTTGCTTGAACTTTTGATGAACTTTTAAGGTAACTTTTCTTTTTCATCGTTTCAATTTGTCAAATACATGTAGATATTATTATATAAACATAGTATTAAATAAAACCTATCTAAGACGCTCCCAGACACAAAGTATATTAGTGCGAAATTTAAAGAAAACTGGCTGAGCCATTGCAGAGTCCATAGGGAACTCACTCACTCAAACAGTCAAAGTGCCCATATATATGTGTGTGTGTGTGTGTAGATATTTAGGTAACAAATTATGTGTGTGTGTGTGTGTGTGTGTGTGTGTGTGTGTAGATACTTAGGTAACAAATTATGCGTGTGTGTGTGTGTGTGCATATATTATATATATATATATATATATATATATATATATAGATTACTCACATATTGAGCACTGTTGACGTAAATACTGTGTGTGTGTGTGTGTGTGTGTGTGTGTGTGTGTGTGTGTGTGTGTGTGTGTGTGTGGTATTTACATCAACAATGTTCAGTATGTGAATAGAACTTAGCAGTATGAAGATATGTTAAGTTACATAGAAATGTTTTCATTCCCCGAAGGAAATCATCAGGCTAAATGATTTTGTGTAGCTTACTTGCCATAATATATTTTTACACTACTATATATATATATATATATATATATATATATATATAGTTTTATATCCCACATACACTTTACTTTAAGACAAACATTGGGCTTTTAGAGAAATAAAAAATAAAAAATAAAATTAACTACGAAAAAAAAAAAAAACTGTAACTGTTTTTCCTCTTTCTTTTAAAATTTTCAATCTGTCATTTTTTTTCTTCTACAATTAGAATTAGGTATAATAGTATTTTTTTTTTTTTTTTTTTTTTTTTTGCGATCTATGTATTTTAGACAACTTTTGTCCTTCGGCTTTGGTCAGTAACAAAATATGAAAATCGGTTGAAATTCTTCCGTTGGTTTCAAATACATACACATATAAAAATGAAAAACAGTATTGATAGAGTCCGAAATTCAAGATTTTATTCAATTCTTACCAGTTGTTTTTTTTTTTTTCTTCTTTTTAAAAAAAAAAAAAAAAAAAAAACTTCAGTACAATTACAGATCCGTTTCGTTCATAGGGAAACAACCGATATTTATATGTCGATTCCGGATCTTTCCTTTCTGCACATCATCAAAAAAACAATGTTCTCAATCAGAAATCAGAAAAAAAAACATGGCGATGCAACAAACAGAAATATAAAAATATATGCTCTGTTGTTTATCTTAGCAATCATCGAGCTTCAACTTTAAAAAGGTCGGTATATACAAAGAATATAAAATAGATACAAAAGCATGCATATATTTTCACACAAACACACACACACACACATATTATATATATAGGCGCTTGTACACTATTGGGACGAGATTTTGTAGCCGATAAATGGAGTTTTCAGATAAAAAACAATGGTTTCAACTGATTTTTTTGTCACTTCTAATAATTTACAATGGTAGCTTCCAAATTATGCAGTCGAAATTACCTGAATATTACTGAATTATTAAAAAAAAAAATAAAAAACAACTTTAATCGTGTTAGCAGATGAAAATTTTCGGCCATCTTGTTTAAATCGAAACGGAAAATTACCTCCTTTTTGAACTCTTCTGTATCTTACGATCGTTTTCATCAAATTCTATTTTCTTTAATAAATAATTTCCTACCTTATCGATTTTCGTAATTTTTTATATTAAAAATATGAGGAATACGTAGATACAATTGTTTTCATGTGAAATTCAGCATTACGATTTCCGAAATTTAGTCATAATAGTGTAGAAGCGCCTACATATGTGTTGGAAGTTTCTTTAAAACCTTTAAAATTATTTAAAAAAAAAAAAAAAAAAAAAAGTCTTTCATTGGAACATTATTTTGTCAGTAAGTCAATTAATAATTAAACTATATTTTTTTTTATTACTGTTTTATCTGCTTGATTACACGTTTCGGTTACCGAATCGTATCAACGACCCAGTCAGTCACTTCAGACTTTAACAGAAACTGTTAAAGTTGATACGATTCGGTAACCGAAACATGTTAGTAGATAAAACGGTAATAAATATATATATATATATATATATATATATATATATATATATATATATATATATATATATATATATATATATTTGCTCTGCAATAGTATTGAGCACTTTCTTCGGGTTTTTACTAATTACCATTTTTGCTATATATATATATATATATATATATATATATATATATATATATATTTTATGTTGATAGATCGATCCGTGTATGATCTTTTCTGATGTTTATATAATTTTACTTATAAAAACAGCTCTATTTATGTATTGAGCACTTTAAAAATATTGTGTGTTTAGTTCAATAAATTTTAACTTAATATTTATAATCGATTAATAATTAATCCAACAAGTTCAAATGAATTCATAAAATGAACTTAAGACCAATATTTTTTTTTCAAAAGTGCTCAATACAGGGTAGAGCTTTATAAATATACATTATATAAATAGTTAAAACAGCCCACATAAATACACTTACGTCAACTGTTTTAAATGTTTATATTATGTGTGTTGGTCCAAAAGTAAGGCCTTCCTATTTTTAACTCAAAAAGTTGAAGATCTACAAAGACGAGAGTGGTACCATCAAAACGAGCAACATTTTGTGCTCCACATTGTCACCACCGTTCTCAATACGCTTTTCCTAGAAATTCAATGACACTCTTTGCTTCTGATATACGTCCATGACAGGTGTTGCTTTCTTAGAGTCTCACGCCGTCAATATCTGCCATAGAGAGATGAAACTTTGTGGTCATGAATGCATAAGTTCAGTCATTATAACAATGTAATTTGCAATCCCCTCTAATCCATTCAGACAGAATAAAAACTAATAAGAGGCATTACTTTGGAACGTCCCTAATATATAAATGTGCTTGTGAGAAAGAACCCCAGCAAAATGCTCGATTATAAAGAAAAAAAAATTCTTATTTTTAAATGAAAGCATAACATTTATTTTTTAAATTTTACAGAAGTTCAGAAAGAAAAAAAAAAGATCGGTACATTATTCGGTTTCAAATCTAATATAAGGGAACCAGTTTATGGTCGAAAATATTGGATTCTCTTCAGCTTCCATTTTTGGTTTTTACTTTTATATATGTATTTTAAAATTTTGCAGAAGTTCAGAAAAAAAAAATGAAGGCTGAAGAGAATCCAATATTTTCGACTATAAACTTTGATTTGAAATCGACGATAGCGACGTTTTTCTGAACCTCTGTAAAATCATATATATATATATATATATATATATATATATATATATATATATATATATATATATATTTAAAGGAGTGTAGCCATATACATTTTTTCTCTCGTTGGAACTACACAACCATCACTTTAAATATATATATATATATATATATATATATATATATATATATATATATATATATATATATATAGTGTGTGTGTGTGTGTGTGTGTGTATGTGCGCGCGCATATATATTATTGTTATTCAATAACAATTACAGAGTACTACAAACCTCAAGTCAATTCAAACATACTTTTCTATTTTATTTCCGTTCTATTGTGCTCAGTCCCAAAGAAGGGAAAAACTGGTATTCCTCACGATGGCACCGAATGTATTGTTATCTTCTGGGATACTAGCCAAATGGAGGGCCAGCAAGGAATATGCCGACTTACTATGCAGTAACGTGTGCCAAACGTAGGTCAACAACGAGGCACAGCCAAAGAAACACACGCCACCGAAAAGGACGAACGTCGAGATGTCAAAACAACTGGAAATACATTTTTGGAAGACATTTTCTTCATCGAAAAAGGCGCTCAGGAGTGAAGGAGTTTTCTGCTTCTGTTGCTCATCCGGGAGCTTGTTTTCCACATCCAAATGCTGTTTGCCTTTTCCGCGCTGATTTTTTCCCGACTCGATCACTTTTTGTTTTTTTTCCGTGTAAAGTTTCATAGTGGCAAGTTCCGGTTGATCCAAGGCGGCCTTTCTTTTTTTTTAAGGTATTGAAATAGGATGTATTTGGTAGATGTTCAAAAGTAGATGCTGGCAGGCAAATCAAATACTGCAAAAAGTCAATCCGCCAACAGAATATTCAAATGAAGTCAAGTAATAATCGAAATTATGGTAACAAAATATTCACTTGCAGGTTTTAAAAAGTAGGTTTTTATAGATAGATGTCAAAGAGTTGAAGAGTTTATTCCTGATTAAAAAAATAATACTTTTATAAAAACAATGCAATAATTTAAATCAGGAACTGTGTATTTGGAAATATTTTTTAAAAAAATAGGTATTAACAAAAAAAAAGTTCAATATTAAAGAGTCGAAAACTAAACATGGATATCACAAAATATAAGTTCAATTAAGACATTTGTCTTTTTTTTTTAAGTTATCATAGATAGATAGATAGATAGATAGATAGATAGATAGATAGATAGATGAAAGTGAAATACTGAAAAGTTCTTATTTAACTGCCGCCCCACGAGTGCAGAGTTAGATACAGAGTCAGTTCTTAATGTGAGAAAAAAAATTCAGCTCTCCATAAGGAAAGGGGCACTCTGTATTGGGACAAACAATTTAAATTGTCTCAGTCTATAAGGATTTCTCCTTCACTGGGCGAGGGCGAAAGATCAAATGTAGTATCAAAACAGATACTATACTTTTACTGTGCAAAATACACGTAAATAAATGATATTATCATTAGAACACAAAGAAAGTGTATTTGCATAGTCGATGTGAAAACAATAGGTGTTTGTAGAGAGAAGTCAAATTCTGTAGCTGATCACATGCTAAAATTTCAAAATAATTCAATAATTGAAGAATTTTTTTTTTTTGACAGTTTCAAAAGATCAAATTTTTTTCAAGTTCAACCTTTTTTTTTTTTTTTTTTTTCTTAAGTACAATTTACCATCATCGTATAAAGTTGTTGCTGCAGTTTAAAGGTTGTTCTTTTAGGCACAGAAAAAAATGTGCAAATTAAGAAGAAAAAATATATATCAACAACAGACGTAAGGTGAAATACTTAGAGTCCATCGCAGGACGACGAAATTACTTATATAAACGCAAGTCAGTAAGTAAAAGTAGTTTTTGAAACCGGTCCAAAAGAAAATTGGCTTTGAAAGGAAAATAAATGAATGAATAAGAACGGAATTTTTTTTTTTTCTGTTGTCCAAAAAAAAAAAAAATGGATGTTTTGTCTCTTTCTCTCTCTGCCTTTCTTTTTAAAGAAACGCTAACACAAAGGGTAGACGTGGTGCTGAATAAGTCATACTCCTCCTCCGAAGCGAAGTTCGCTGCAAATGATACTAAATACAAAGATCAATAATAGAGATTACAAGTCAGTGGCTGTCGGCAATAGAACGGGGCGACAAGGGGGGGGGGGATAGATGATGGCCTGCTTGCTCACTCCCCCCCCCCGCAGCACCCTCCACCCTACCCTCGCCACGCCCCAAAACGCGATTGCCCTACACTACACGCTTCCTGGTGATATACTTACTGTTAGCAGCAGTGTTAGCAGAATGATGGAGAGGAGAGAGTCTTGAGACTGCATGCTGTTTTCACTCATCATCTCGACTGTTACCATCATCATCATCATCAAACGCACAGCTTCATCAATCAATGGGATCTTTGATACAACAGGGGTGCGTTTGAAAATTACTGTTTTGTGTGTCTGTTACAGTTCAAATTGTTGCATGTGGAATCTGAGTGTTGCGAATCGATTTGAAAAAAAAATCGATTTTTCTTAAATAAATATTGTTCTGCTTTAAATATTTTTTAATAGACTATAAAACTTTTGACTAGGAGCAAAGTGTAGTATACGTTCTAATACTACACTTCTTCATCATCTTAATTTTTTTCAACTGAAGCGAATCTTATTACGTCCCCTTTAAACTGGGACAAAAATTAACATTGCCACAGTCTAGAAGGATTTCTGTTTCAGACTACGGTGCTCATTTTGAGTGTTTTCACAACGTTTCAGTCCATGTAATCTCCGCACTTCTTCAGTCATGACTGAGTAGATGTTCTAAGTAATTCGCAATTATACAATTGCTAATTACTTAGAACTTCTACCTAATGGCTGACGGAATGAGAGCATGCTACCCCTGTGGATTAAATAAAGGGTTCCTTCGAAATTCCGTGCAAATTCCCAAGTTTGACAGGATTCCCGAGTTTGATAGAAAAATTCCCGAGTTTGACAGAAAGATTCCCGAGTTTGACAGAATGATTCCCAGAGTACGACAGAAAAATTCCCAGAGTACGACAGAAAGTTCCCAGAGTACGACAGAAAGTTCCCAGAGTACGACAGAAAGTTCCCAGAGTCCGACAGAAAGATTCCCAGAGTCCGACAGAAAGATTCCCAGAGTTCGACAGAAAGATTCACAAGTTCGGCAAGATACACCTGAAGAAGATGGGAGGTTACATTGATCGAAACGTTGTACAAAGAAATAAAATACGCTCAAGATGAAAACAGTAGTCAAAATAATTAATCTTCATCTGAAAAATTTAGAAACGTAAAATGATTTTTGTTGTTCTTTGATACAGCAGGGGCACGTGAGAAAAGTAACCTGACACATACATTATTCACGCTCACGTATATGGATCTGTTAAAAATTTTAAATCATAATAGAACTATAAATTTGATGCAAAACAATTTTTTTTGCATTAATTTTTTTTATTTCGCTTTTATTAACTTTTTTGGGGGTTGGGGTGGGCACTAAATGGTAAATTTTAATATATAAAAAAAAAAGTGTTTTTATTACTCATATTGCCTAGAATTTCATAATTTATAGTGATGTGATCATTAGTTTAGTAATGAATCTTAAAAATTAAATTTCTCTTTCATATATATATATATATATACTAGCAGGGATATCCAACGTTGTCCGGGATTGAAGGAGGATCAACAAATGTTCCACCCTTTCATACTCGTCGAAATCAGTGAAATAACTCATTTTTGAGGACCCCCACCCAACGCCCTCAGTGTACCAGGAGGAAGCTTCATATGCCTACCCACGGTGACTTAATCTACAATACATTGTAGTCTACATTGTACTGTAGAGAATCTACTATTGATTTTATAAAAATTTTGTATAATGGCTTGAATTAAATTTTCAAATTTGAGTATCATGGTTCAATTGTGCTTCAAAAAGAAACATTCATTTCGAACGCGCCCCTATCATATCAAAGAACCAACTGCTAATTTTATGAAATTATTTTTACGTAATGACTTGCGTATGTATTATTATAGAATCTATCTCCTATTGATTATTATATATTACGAGGAATCATTTTCGCGCCAAATAATTAATGCGCAAAAAAAAAAATTTTAAATAAAAAAAAAATAATAATAATGTCGTTCATCAAATTCCGTCTGTGTTTGTTTATAAAATCATGTCAGCTGATATTTGGGCTTGACGATCTTAAACATAGTCTTTCTTCTGTTATAAATAAAAAAAGAAGAATTTTTACAGAGGAATATTTTACGTAATACCGGCTGGTGTAATGCAAAATATTCCCCCTGTAAAAGTTCTTTTTTTTATCTATAAAAGAAAGACTATTTTTAAGATTAGATTTTTTCGATTTTCGATACTTATCAGATGAATTTCTGTACAAAGCATATCTAAGAACACTGCCAGACATATAAATTGCCCTTGTGTGAAATTTGCAAAAGATAGGCTCGGCCGTTTCGGAACCTATAAGAAAGGAACATTCACTCACACTCACTCACACTCACACACACACACACACACACACACACACACACACACACAAAGTGACTTTTATATAAAATTTAATTTATAATATTTGACCGTTTTGCCCAGACGACTTTTTTTTTCTTTTAAATACGTATTCTTCAAGTTGTGCCACCCGACGTTTACAGTCTAAGGGCAATGAATGTGCACTAGTGTACCAACTAAATACTTACTTTTAGAAAGTTGACTTTTAGGGGTATTCTGTATTATTTTCACTGGTCGCCATGTTTGTTTTCGTGCATGTGAAAACTGAATGCACGTGCGTGAAAACAAACATGGCGACCAGTGAAAATATTATGGAATACAGACCCGAATACCCCTAAAACTCAACTTTTTAAAAGTCTTTTTTTTTTATATACATTTACAGCATCTCCAGCAAAGTTTATCATTTTTTGCTTTTGAATATTTCTGAATGGGCATGGCATGCTCACATAAACACAACTTTTTCTGCGCAATTAAATCTTTTGGATTAAGCATATTGTAAAGCTGTATACTTGAAAAGTTTTTTGAATAAATCCAAGCTCAGGGTTTCTGATGAAGTAGCCATTATAAGAACTTGAATTGTAACCTTTCCCACCGGCGCATGAGACAAATTTGAAGCCAAATTCTAAAAAAAAAAAGGTCAAAAAGAATTTTTGAAGGCCAAACTACTTTTAAAAAAAAATACTAAATTCGTGAAATTTGGCCTAAAAAACGCGAGTGGTTCTAAAATGGGTGATCGATTTACTAGAACATTACATTAGAAACTGAGCACCCCCTACGAATATTTAAATATTGACATTTTTTTTTTTTGATAATCTGCTAGATTCATGTCCATTCGATAATAATCCACTGAAAAATTGAAAAACAGACGAAAATTTAAAAAAAAAAATACAGGGGGGGGGATACCGCTTCCATACATGCGGATGATACTATTTTAAAACAAGAACATAAGTCAGTTGTTAGACTGCATACCTCTGCCTGACAATGTAAGGATAGGCCAAAGTCTTTTCTATATTGTATGAAGTATTTCTGAAATTACGAAAACGTTAATAACCCAAAACTATTTGTCTAATCACGCTAAAATTGTTAAGATCCATACTTCAAACTTGGGAAGAACAGAAGTTGAAATTCCACCAAAAAATTTTGTCCGTGGCTGAACTTTTCAAAGTCAAAGGTCCAGGTCATATAAAATGTGGGACTTCATTGGCAACAATATGGGCCTAATATAGAGTCTCCACAATGAACAGAATGAAAGTTAAAATCAAAAGTGATTGATCTTTGGTCTAGATCTTCCAAAATGAAATCAGTTTAAGTCAAACCATGAGTGATATTTGGATCAAATTTGGTGATGATCAGTCAAGCGATTTGGACACTAGGCTGCAAACATGGTGACAAACTCAACTGAAACCAACTTCCTTGGCGAAGGTAAAAAATACTATTTTTATTACAAATAGACTTGAAAATTCATCAATAGAATACAGAATAAAAAAAACAAAAAAAAAACAGAAAGGCAAAGATGTTAAAAATCATGATTTTGCAAGCTGAAATACTTATTTTTGTAAAAAAAAAAAAAAAAAAAAAATAACTAAAACAAAGAAACTATTTTTATGCCAAATAACATGCTATGACAACACAAACAAAAGAGTGGCTAGTCAGAGACAAATATCGATCCATCAATTTAAAAGCTATTCAGGTCTAACTTTTTAAAATCTCAAACGCTACTTGTATTTGTTAGAAGATGAAACTGATATTATACCTATTTACAATGCCTCCCCACGGGACAGAGTTAGACACCAGGGTCGTTTTTTAACGTGGAGAAAGGTACAAAAATAAAAAAAAAAAACTGTCTCAGTCGTGAAGGATTGCTCCTTCACCGAAAGAGAACAAGAAATGGAAGTGCAGCATCTGAAGAACAGATACTACACTTTGATCTTGACCAAAAGGGTATTTATTTGCTCCCCCACTGAGCAAATTAGGCACAAGGCCGATTTTTAAAGTGAGGAGTGAAGGGGAAATGGGGACAAACTCCCCGGGGAGTAGGGGTGCTGGATAGTGACCATTGGTATGAAGGGTTGCTCCTACATTGACCAAGGTCTTATATGTGAGGTTTCCTCCACATATGGTCTTTGCTTGCAGTATCTGCCGGAACAGATGGTATTTATTTGCTCCCCCACCGAGCAAATTAGGCACAAGGCCAATTTTTAATGTGAGGAGTGAAGGGAGGGGGAAGGGAAAAAGGGGGCCAGCTCCCGAGAGGTGGGAAATGGGAGCTGGTTAAAGGTCAGGCATGTGGGGTTGCCCCCACATCTGGTCTTTGCTAGTCATAGCTTGCAGCATCTGAAGAACAGATACTACACTTTGATCTTGGCCCGAAGGCCATCTTGACCAAAAGGCCAAGTTTAACTAATATTATAGTGAAAAAAAAAAAACGTCTGCATTGTTCATCGTCTTCAAAACATATCAATGATTACAGACAAAAAAAAAAAGGAAGAAAACAAAAAGATTGGTTAAAAAATGATGCTAGCTTACAACTCAGTTTAAGTCCGATAATGCAGTCAGCCACTTTCTTTCTCCAATGTGACACTGTATCATTATTTTCTTTTTCTGATAACGAAAATAGGTTGCAAAATTAGTGAATTTTTACATTTTTTTCTTTTGATGACATAATGATGTTTTTCTTTTCAAGGCATTAGTGAAGAATGTGGTCTTTGAAAATTTATTTTGCACCAGAATACTTATTTTTGTAAAGAAACCGCTCAGATATGGTGCAACAACAACGATTGACTAGTCAAAACCAAATACCAACCTACCAGCTTAAATGCTATTTATGTGCAACTTCAAAAATTTCACAAGACGACTTTATATGTTCAAAATAGATGAGACTGATACAAAGAGTAAAAAAAAAAAAATCATTTATATTATCCACTAGCAAGGAGACCCAATGTTGTCCGGGATTGAATGAGGATCATACTCCTCATAATGCAACATTACTTAATATATAACAAAGAAAAAGAACAGGTAAAAAAATAATGATAGCTCATATGGTGAAGTTATCAGAGTGAAATTCGAAAATCGAAATATTGAATTTCAAAAATAAAACTAATAGTATGTACTTAACTGTCAAGTCACAGTAATGAACATATCCAAAAATTGTGAAAAACGATAAGGTAGAAAATTAATTATTAATGAAAACAGTTTTCGAAGATAATTAGCGAAAATTGAGTTTTGCTAAATTGGCCTAAGATTTTTAGAAAATAATTATCTCCCTTGTTACGATTCGAACTCTCCTGTTTATTTATTTTAGTAAAACTCCATTTTCGCTAATAGTCTATGAAAACTGTTTGGTTATGTTTATTACTGCGACATAAGTAGATACCATTGTGGTTACTTGAAATTCAATATTTCCATTTTTGCTATTATAACGAAGAAGCACCGTGAAGTTTCAAATTGATAATGCAGTCATCCACTCTCTCTCTCTCCTCTGTGATACTGCATCATTATTTTCTTTTTCATTTAATTAATGTTTCTTTTTATAATACTTGACAAATAACACAAAAGAGCACTTAGATTTTTCTCGAGGCAAAAAAAAAAAAAAAAAGATGAATAACATTTCTAAAATGATAGAAAATCTTTCAACTGCTTTCATAAGCAGATTCATCTTACAAGTAGAACGAAAATATTTATATAAAAATTTTAAATAAAAAATGTATATTACATTTCTCTTAGTTTTGTTACGGTATGCGTTGCGTGTTCGTCAAGATAAATTAATGAAAATAAATACCAACTTTATATATATACAGTCCTGGTCAAAATCATAACACCACTTAAGAAAGTAAGCATTTACGCATATAATCGAATTTTTAATCAAACAAATAGTTGAAACCATTGCCAAAAGGGAAAATATGATGGAAAAAAAATGAAATCTGCTTCATTCGAAACCTTAACCCTGATCTAATAATCATTTTTTTACATTTCACCTGGTCAAAATGATAAGACCATTTTAATAAAATCGGCTAGTTTTGAAAAAATGAATACGAAAAGCTTTCTATGTTACTAAAAGCAACTTGTTAGTGGATAAAAAACATCTTACTAAATTATAAATGGCAAAAGGGAACCATTATCAGAGTTTGAGAGAGGAAGGATCTTTGAGCTTAATAGGGGTGGACTCTCCCATAGATCCATTGCAAACGAAGTGAATCGTAGCAAAACGGTCACCACAAATTTTTTAAGAAATCCAGATCAATATGGGTACAAAAAAAGTCCAGGTCGACAAAAAAAAAAAAATAAATAAATAACGTGATCACTGGATCGCCATATCAGAAGAAGTTAGAAAAACTCCAGTATGAGCTCAAGTCGATTGAAAAGCCAAACAGCAGCAGAATGTAGTCCTAAAACCATCAGAAGGCATCTGAAAATGAAGGGTTTGAATCATTTAAAGCGACTGCAGAAACCACGTCTTCTTGAACAGCACAAAACTAACCGACTTAAATATGCTGCCAAATACCAGACTTGGGATGAAGAGAAGTGGGAAATTGTAATTTTCTACGATGAGAAAATGTTTAATCTAGATTATCCAGATGGATTTCAACACTATTGGCATGATAAAAATTTGCCAAAGAGACTTTTTCACTTCGGTATAGTGGAGGAGGGTCTTTAATGATCTGGGGTGCTTTCTTGTCAGCTGGGACCCTAAAGCTGCAAGTAGTGAAAGGCCAGCAAACATCATTGAAGTACATTTCAATGCTTGAAAATGCTTCTATCAGGACTGAAGGTCCATGTCTGTGTGGAAGAAATTGGATTTTCCAGCAAGACAACGCTGTGATACACACTTCTCGACAAGCCCGAGAATACTTTTCTTCAAATAATATAGAATTGTTAGATCATCCAGCATGTTCTCCGGACCTCAATCCCATTGAAAATCTTTGGGGATGGATGGTAAAAGAAGTGTTCAAGGATGGAACCCAGTATGATTCGATAAGGAAATTTCTGATTCAGTTTTCAGTAAATGGGATAAAATTCCTTCGCAACTGATAAAAAACTTAGTCGCAAGCATGCCAAAGAGAATTTTTTAAGTAATTCGTAATAATGGAGGCTATACTAAATACTGAGACCCTTTTTAGTAATTTATAATTGCCTTTTGTTAGATAAATTATCAGTGGTCTTATCATTTTGACCAGGTGAAAATGTTTGTTTTTTAAAAAATAATTATTAGATCAGGGTTAAGGTTTCGAATGAAGCAAATTTCATTTTTTTCTTTTTTTTTTAGCTATGTGTACATATTTACATAAAGTTAGCTATGTGTACATATTTACATAAAGTTAGCTATGTGTATATATTTACATAAAGTTATTTATGTGTGTATATTTATATAAATTTATTAATGTGTATATATTTACATAACGTTAGCTATTTTTTTTTTTTTTACACAGTGATCACCACTTATCAAGGCCCGGAAGCCACTCAGGGATAAGGGTTATTGCAAGTAAATTACGTTAGTGTGGAGATTTGATTTGAAGTGTTTACTTAAGGGGGTGGTTCATTAGGAATTTGTTTACGTTGGACTTGAAGACATCCAAGTTGTAGTCAGGTGGGAAGCAGGCAGACGGAACAGAGTTCCACAGGCGTGCAGTTCTAAGAAAGAAGCTTTGTTTATGGAATCCACGTTTTGATTTAGGCACAGATATAGAGTGGGGGAAATTTTTCACAGTGGATTCAGCTAGACGGGTGTTTTTCGTGAAAGATTGGCGAGGGGGGGCCAGAGATTGGAGTTCAGACGACCACCTGCCATGGAAATAACGATAAAACAAGGATAGGCTCGCAATGTCTCTTCTGTGGGAGAGAGGTTGCAGGGTAGAGAAAAGGGCATCCCCCACTAAGCCACGAAGTCTATTTTGTACTCTGTCAAGACAGGATAGGCTGTTTTTTAGCAGCTCCTGCCCAGATATGGCAACAGTATTCCATCCTTGGACGTACTTGGCTTTTATATAGATAGAGAATTGCATCAGTAGTGAGATATCTTCACGAGCGGTAGAAGGATCCCACCATCTTTCCAGCGACCTTGGCAATAGACTTGATGTACGTGTTCCATTTCAGATCAGGAGTAAAGGTCAAACCCAGGAGCTTGTCAAAACACGGGGCCTCACCCAGACGAGAGCCATCCATCACAATTGATGCCAGATGGGGATCAGAGGGTTGCTGATGTAAGGATAGGAGTTTGGTTTTGGATGCATTAAAGGTAACCAGCCATGTCTTCCCCCACTGAACCACGCGCTCGAGATCAGAGGAGAGAGAATCAGAGAGAACTTTGTCATTTACAGCCTTTGATGTGTTGCCGTAGATGGTCATGTCATCAGCATAGATGTCAACGAATGATTTAAGTATGTGTTTAGGGAGGTCATTGATGTAGATCAGGAAGAGAGTTGGGCCCAGGATTGACCCCTGAGGGACTCCAGCATTTATATTGCTGGCCTCCGATTTTTGTCCATTTACCACTACTCTTATGAGCCTATCGGAGAGAAATGATTTAATGATTGAGAAAACATTTCCAGTTATACCGTAGCTGGAAATCTTGTGAAGTAGACCCTTATGCCATACCTTGTCGAAGGCCTTTCATATGTCAAGAGCAATTGCCCTAGAAAGGAAGCCTTTGTCAAGAGATTCACTAATCCTGTGGGATACAACCGTCAGCACATCTGCGGTAGATCTTGCAGAGCGGAAACCATATTGTGTGTCACTAAGAAGGTTGTTCCTGCTGAGGTGGTTGACTATTTCTCTATTTAATATGGATTCCAGCAACTTACTCATAACCCAGAGGAGACTTATTGGTCTGTACTGAGAGGGAGATGACTTATCACCTGAATTCTTAAATACAGGGCAAACTGATGAGGTCTTCCAGGGAGTCGGAAAGCACTTCTCCTTAAGGCAGCGCTTAAATAGTTTCGTAAGTATGGGAGCAAGTTCTGGTTGAAGCTTTTTTAACACTATAATTGGGATGCCATCAGGGCCAGTTGCTTTACTGGAATCTAGGTTCTTGATTAGCTTGGCGACCTCATACATGGATATTTGTATGTTACCTAGCTTGTTCTGTGTTATAGGAGGAAATATGGGGAGTTGATGGCCTTCGTCGCATAGGGTAGAATTAGCTGCAAAGTTCTTTGCAAATAGTTTGGCCTTGTCTGACGCTGACGCGATGACCTCTGGTCCATTGATAATGGTTGGGATAGAACGCACATTTCTGTTCAGGATCCTATTTGTTATTTGCCAAAACTGGTGGGAACCAAGCCGCTGATCAGCTACCTTGGATTTAACAGACTGGGCATATAGCTCTCTAGCATTTTTTATTACTCTTTTACAGTGGTTGCTGGCAGTCCTGAAAGCAGCTTTAGTCTCAGTGCATCTATTACGTTGGTAGCTATGGAAAAAGTGATTTCTGTGCGCGATAGCAGCAGCACATTCTGGGGAGAACCATGGCTGGTTGTTAGGTTTTTGTTGGAATTTTTTAGATGGTATGAATTGGTCTATGCCTACAATTAACCATTCGGTCAGATCTGATACTATAGAGGACACTTCCTTTTTAAACATGGAGTGCAGAGGTAAATCAGATTTGAATGTACGGAAGCTATCCCAGTCAGCCATAGAGTATCGGCATACAGTACGGTGGAGGGGTACATCTGGGGGACTTCTTAAATTTCGTTTTTATCTTAACTGATACGACGGAGTGGTCGGAGGATCCTAGAGGAGAATGAACGGAACATGAACATAGCTCAAGGGAAGTTGAGAGAAATATATATTTACATAAAGTTAGTTATGTGTACATATTTACATAAAGTTAGCTATGCGTACATATTTACATAAAGTTAGCTATGCGTACATATTTACATAAAGTTAGCTATGCGTACATATTTACATAAAGTTAGCTATGCGTACATATTTACATAAAGTTAGCTATGCGTACATATTTACATAAAGTTAGCTATGCGTACATATTTACATAAAGTTAGCTATGCGTACATATTTACATAAAGTTAGCTATGCATACATATTTACATAAAGTCAGCTATGTGTACATATTTACATAAAGTTAGCTATGCGTACATATTTACATAAAGTTAGCTATGCGTACATATTTACATAAAGTTACCTATGCGTACATATTTACATAAAGTTAGCTATGTGTACATATTTACATAAAGTTATTTATGTATATATATTTATATGAAGTTAGCTATGTGTATATATTCGAAAGTTAGCTATGTACATAAATTTATATAAATGTATTTATGTATATATATTTACATAAAGTTAGCTATGCATACATATTTACATAAAGTTAGCTATGCATACATACTTACATAAAGTTAGCTATGTATACATACTTACATAAAGTTAGCTATGTATACATACTTACATAAAGTTAGCTATGTATACATACTTACATAGAGTTAGTTATGTGTACATACTTACATAAAGTTATTTATGTGTATATATTTATATGAAGTTAGTTATGTGTATATATTCGTATAAGTTAGCTATGTACATATATTTATATAAATGTATTTATGTATATATATTTACATAACGTTAGCTTTGTATATATATTTATATATGTACACACTGATGTGAACGCATGCATTCATCTTTAATCGCTCAGATACTGATCCGCAAAATGTTTTGCTATGGATAGCAATTTCCGATTTCCAATTTGGATTCCTTAGCATTGGACTTTTCACCATCAGCTCTTATTACTCTGGAGTATTTTTCTCACTAACTATTTGACTAATCCTCTCATATTTGGACTTGTATATATTTTCTTTGCTTATTATAGTATACGTCATTTTTATATTTCTCTTCTCTCCCTTCCCTATTTATCCCATATTCTCCCCATTTCTCCCCATTTCTCCCATCTTATATCTCTACCTACACTTTCTACATCTTGTTGCCATATGCAGTTATCCTTCCTAAGCTGATGCCATAAAGCCAGTTTGTTTCTAGATTTCTAATTCTGGCTCCTCTTCTCTTCTGAAGAGATATTCGTTTTCAGCATACTTGAAAACCTATAAAAGTTATCAATTTAACTGTGAATGCTTAGTTGCCGTTAAAGTATAAAAAATAACTTAGCTTCGAAATGACATATCCTAAAAAGCTTTCTTTTTTGTGTTCCTCATTGATCTGATGAGTTGAAAGTTTTTTTTATTCAACTTTGAACTCTCATCTCTCACTTATATTAATTGCTCCACTTGTCCGTGTAGAGCTTCTTTTATCTTGATAGGTTTATTTGCTAAAAGATTATTTGTATCTTTATTAGTTTTATTTATTACTTATAAGTTTATCTATAAGTTCTACCAGAACAAAAAAAAAAAAAAAATCTGTTCACAAGCGTAATCTTTATTTCAGTGAATGATTACACTTTTTCTTTCAGTTTTACGCACGTTTCGCAATCTGTGGCAAAAAAAATATAGTCGTTGGTTTAATAGACTGCTTTTCAGGGATAATCATTTATTAATAAATAACAAGCACAGCATCTCAAAATAAGAGGAAGAAAGCTGAACCGGAAAACTAAGAACTACAAGCCAAAAATACAAAAAACTAACTGTAAATATGATAATCAGTAACAATCCCCCCCTCACCCCACCCAAAAAAAAAAAAACAAATCCAACACAATGTGAACAGATTCTCAAGCCGCCATCTTGAAATTAACAAGTCACTAATATAATCATTTTTATCTCGGTGAATGCTTATACTTTGTTTATTCAACTCAAAACTCTTGTATCTTACTTCTTATATTAATCGCTCCACTTAACTGCATAGAGCTTCTTCTATCTTTGTAAGGTATTAGCCGGGCAATGCAGTGTAGAAAGCATTTATTTAGTTATCTGCTTGTCTTGCTGTCTAGCAGAGTAAACAACAGATTGAAACGTGTGAAACAATAAGTTGAGTGAGCATGCAGGTGCAGAAAGGGTCAAAGGAGCACGTTGTGACATGTATCAAACTTGGTTGACCGGTTAAGTCGCACCAGAACTATGTGAGCGGGGACCGGACGTGACATGTCAGGTTTTCCAATTTGAGTAAGTTTAATGAGTTGAGTTAGAGAAGCGGAGGAAGCAAGATGGGTTAAGCACGTCTCCCCATAAGGAAACGACGGTCTCCAAATGGATGGCGAGAAACGCCACAAGTCCAAGATCATCGATTTCACTCGATGCTGCAGAAGAGGAGATGTCTGGGAGTGAAATGAACCAATATATCTATTAACATATATCGTCTTGTGCGTCTTGCATGCATGCTTGTTACAGCAGAACCCAGCTCCCAAAGACATTGGTGAATCCCAAGGTAGCGGCCAAAAGACAGAAGCGACCAGCAGCAGATAGGTATGTTGTCATGTGTATGCGCATTATGTTTTACACACACATGCACCCACGACCACTAGACGAGTCATAGCCGTTAAGTAAATAGACATTAAGGAATCTGAGGACAATAGTCCGTTAGATAACCAGTTAGATAACACACAGATAATGCACAGTTTGATAAGAACTAGAACAAAATGCACAACATCTTGTTAGGTTTATTTGCTGAAAGATTGTATCTTTATCAATTTTATTTATTACTAGCGGGGGTACCAGCTGTTGCCCAGATGTGGAGAGGTGGAGTAGTTAGGAGTTAATACAACCAGAAAAAAAAAAAAAAAAAATAGATGCTGACTGGATAGAGAGAGGTATGAAAAACAAAAAAGGTGCTGACTGGGTGGAGAGAGGTATAAAAAAAAAGTTTAAGCGAAAAAAAATCCCATTACATAAGCCTTGATATAAGAAAAAAAAAAAGGAGCAGGCAGGCTCGAACCTGTAAAAAAGAGGAGGAAAAGAAGGTGAAAAAAAAAGTAAACCGTTTAACTCCCCCTCCCACGACCACCATGATATACGACCTTGCTGCGGTTCAAGTCATTGCAAATCATTGCAAGTGCGTATGATGACTTTGCAAAAATGTTGGTGAAAAAGTGACCCCTCCTTGTACAAAACTGCTCAGTCAATCAGTCGGTCAATTTTTTTTATATTTGCTGTCCAAGACATCGAGCTTCAAAACGATACCGATCTCGTGAGGATCCGTCGCGCGTGTCAAAAGTTTTTGCGAGACACACAAACACACATACATTTTGCCTTTTAGAAGAGAAAGATGTACAGAGTTCATGCCTAAACTGATTAACTAATGATGACAATTTTTTTAACACGGCTACATGGTGTAAGTGGTCGTAATGTGAGCTACATTTAATTTATTTTAAATAAATCGATACATAGCAACTAAAAATGCAAAACATACGAAATGTTTAAGAAAGTTACTTATGCTGATCATAGCAGTCAGGCGAAGACGCCATTTTGAATATGATCTGAAGTGTTCACTAATTTATTCAAGCATTCTAAGGAATGCCTAAAAGTATTATTAGTAGGCAAAGAGCGGTCCTGAAAACCAAGCATTCCAGTATTCACTTATTCTTTGAATAGATTTTAGTGAAAGTGTGAGGGAGGGTTTATTAATTTTTAAAGTCGGAATTAGTATGAAATAATAAACAGTGGTGTAAAAATATGCATACTTACGAGGGACGTTCCAAAAATAATGACTCCTATTCTTTTTTATTCCGCCCGAATGGATACGAGGTGATTGCAAATTGCACTGTTTATTATGACTAAACTTATGCATTCATGACCTGAAACGTTTTATCTCTCTCTTGCAAATATTGAGTTTGTGAAACTCTAAGAAACCAACTCCTGTCATGGATGTATGTCAGAAACAGATATGTGTCACTGAATTCGTCCATGCAGAAAATATTGAACCAATCAAAATTCAACGGTACTTGTTGAACGTTTACAAAGTCGATGCAGTTCATGTTAGTATAGTTAGGTTGGTTGTTTTTGTTTTATGGCATATCAACCCTTTTCAGGTTATTTAATGCCAAATACTGTGATCTTGAAGAAAATTTTTTTTAATAGAATATATTTGTTTTTTTCTTCAAGTCGGTTTCTATTCAACCCATAGTTGGGACCCTAACAGGTATTACCACTCCGGGTCAGAGTGGACCTGGGAGCAATGGCAATTAAAGGGTGGCTCCACACTCCCCAAAGCCCACAAGCTGAGACCTCACCATCGGATATAGTTTAAGGTCATATCCAAGACCAGTATAGTTAGGAGATGAGTCCATCGATTTCAAAATGGCGACAGAGATGTGAGTGATAAAGCATGCTCCATACTTTTACGATCAAGGCATTGTTCATTACTCGCAAAGGTGCATTGAGAATAGTGGTGACTTTGGAGAAAAATAAATTCTGAGGCACAAAAGGTCACTCATTTTAATGTTATCACTCTCGTTTTCAAAGCTCTTCGACATTTTAGTTTTTGAGTTAAAGTATAGGAGGCCTTACTTTTAGAATAACCCTCATATTAAGGAAGTAACACAGTGATATGAGAGAAGTGAGAGGACTTAATTGATAGAGAGTGGAACTCTTGCTTCCTTTTTTTTTTTTGTGGTACTACGTATTTGAGAGAAGCAGCTTCCTTTTAAACAGGGGATGAAATGTACGCATTGTTTATCGAAACTTTAGAAAGTGCTGTAAGGGATGATTGTGAAACATTTGTTTTGGATTTCTGTTCGGTTATTTTCTTATTAAAGAAGCAGAGGAAAAGCCAAAGGCATTATATTATGTAGGGGATTAATGTTTAGTGCATAAAATTAAAAACGAATTCCCATGTTTTTTTTTGTTTTTTTTTATAGTGTAAACAGCTAAAAAAAAAAAAAAAAGTACTACTTCAAGACATAAATTTAATCAATAAGCGTTAAATGGATAGATTACAACACAGAAAATACTTTTCTTCCCCCTTTGTCAGAAACATCGTCCATGGAATGTAAGGACTAAAGGAGAGAATAAGAGAAGCGAGAGTTACAACACTGCCAAATGCAAGTCCAAGCTTCATTTTCTATTCTCCAAAATCTTTATCCTGTCACAATTAAATCCAATTGTGTGCGGAAATAAAAATGGACAGGAATGCAGAGTCTCTTAACTGTATCCTCAGTAATTACTGCCTTCCATAGTTGTTGTCTAATTATGTTTTCACCAACTAATTCTCTGGCCTGCTTTGGGTAGGATTGAAACCGCTATCTTCAGACAATGCTTACCTGGAACTGTAGAGCTTAGCTTCAATGCCTCTATCAACTGCGCCACAAAGTTTAGAGACTCAGCATTCCTATCCCGTCACAGTTAACCATCTGAAGAAGGCCGGAGGGATAATTGGCCAAAACGTGGTGAAACAACAATTATGAAAATGAGAATAACAGTCCGCAAATAAATAAATACATCTACAAATTAATCATTTCAATAAAAAAAATTTATAAGATTGATTTTACTTCTTTTTTTCTTTTTTTTTTTTAATTTAATTTAATTTTCACCCCAAACAAGGCACAGTGCCACTTTGAAGTAGGGGGCTACTATCGGGGATGTAAGTTGCAGGGGTATTATGAGGGGAGACGAGTAGCAAGATGCCTGTTTACATTACTCTTGAACTTCTGCATATCAGTACAGTTGGGAAAGCAGAATCCTAGAAGGGAGTTCCAAAGTCTATCAGTTCTGGGGAAGAAACTATTGAAGTAGAATGCTTTCTTACACCTAGAGATCTCTATTGTGAAGGGGTGGGATTTAGTTGCTTGTCGGGTTTTCAGGGGTATTCACGTCGAGGGGGTACAAGTGCTTGTAGTTCGTCAGAGCATTCACCAATAAAGTACTTGTAGAACAGACAGAGGGATGCAACATTTCATCGATGGGACAGAGGCTGAAGCTTAGATGACAGTTCAGGACCTATCAGGTTGGCGACTCTCTTTTGACTTTATATATTAGATATATTTATATATGAAAAGATGAAAGGGCGATATTATTAAATATTTTGTTTTTTGAATTGGAATATTTGACTTGGTTCTAAATTAAAATTTAATCCGGAGTAATTAACAACACATTCTTTGAACTTTATAGAATTGTGGGGTTATTTTAGTTTGAATGTGTCTAAAGAAACAAACTGCTTTGGTCAACATATGATACGAAAGCATTGTTACAAGGACAGAGAGATGTGAAATATCATTCTTGACCGCTGGGACGACAGAAACGAAACGGGTCAATTTATAAGTAACACGTTCAAACAAGAAAGGGAATGAATCCAGTTTAAATATAGACATTGCAAAACGAGAACGGATAGTCTTATGCGACAATTTAGTCTACGCGTTTATCAAAGAAAATGTGGTATAACACCTGAGAATCTCCACTTTGAAATAAGAAGGTGTTCACCAAAAAGTGGTAAAGTGCAAAAAATCAGTCCCCTAGTAACGTGGACATTAAGCTCGGACCGTGTTCGTTATAGTTCAAACCTCTCTCGAACACCCACACCGTCTGGTAACATCGAAAAAAAAACAAGTGAAGCATGCATGGTCCCCCGTAAGCGCACAGTGAACGAGGCATAAAAAAAATGACTAAGTTCAGCATTTGCCCCCCTCCCCCATTTAGCCCCAAAAGCCCCCAGAGGACGTCAAATCCTGGTGAAAATGAGCAAACGGTGTAGTTTTAGGCCCTTACCTATGTAAATTTCTTTTTATAAATTGGAAGAAATAAAAAATTAATTTTAATAGTACAAGTTTGGGTTAGGGTTGGGTTAGATACATGTTTGTAATCTTTTTTTTTTTTTTTAACTGTATTTTCATATTTTTCGCGTATATTATTACAATTTTCTTGTAGCAGTTTAGCATTTTATGATCGGCTGCTTGCAGCCATTCCCGTCAGTGGCCAAACACACCAGAGAAACTTTGAGGAAACCGTGGGGTCGGTAAATGCAGAAGTACCCAGATTTGCATTAAATTTGTTCTGTGTTCCTCGACACCAATTAAACAATATTTCATGAATTCTAGTTTAAGAAGCTTCAGTTTAAATGTTGAATTTGAGAAATTTTGGAAGAATTAAAATCATGTAATGGATTTTGATGAAAATTAGAAAAAGGATTCTAGACACTATACTTCATTTTAATCTTTGCAAGAAAACATGAAAGTCTAAAACTGTTCCATTCAGGGAAATTAATTTGGAGATGTGACCCTGAATATGCTTCACACTCATCGGCCGATAATCATGTAATCTACATCTACACTCTTACATATAAAAGTCCCTTTGTGTGTGTGTGTGTGTGTGTGTGTGTGTGTGAGTGAGTGAGTGAGTGAGTGAGTGAGTGAGTGAGTGAGTGAGTGAGTGAGAGAGAGAGAGAGAGAGAGAGTTCTTTCCTTATAGGTTCCGTAACGGTCGAGCCTATCTTTTGCAAATTTTACACAAAGCTGATTTATATGTCTGACAGTGTTCTTAGATATGTTTTGTACAGAAATTTATTCGATGAATATCGAACATCAAAAAAATCTGATCTTAAAAATAGTCTTTTCTCTCTTACAGATAAAAACGAAGAATGTTTACAAGGACATATTTTACATTATACCAGCCAAGGGAAATAATAAAATCTCAGCTAATAATTTATTCTTAAATAAAAAAAAAGAATAAAAAAGAAAAAAAACAGATTTATTGTCATCTAGAGATATAGCTCAGTGGTAGAGCATTCGACTACAGATTGAATGACCTCTGTTCAAGCCAGGGTATACCTCGCCATTTTATTTTAATTCTTTCTAATTAATGAGTTCAATTTACAATAAAAGAAAAAATATCATTTAAAATTGCGGCAAATCGTTTCTTTGCATATTTTAAAACTAAGCATTAATCAGCAGTGACTTTTCCAGAGTATTCATCCTCAAGCCCAAATATCAGCTGACGTAAAACAAATACAGACAGAATTTGATGAACAAAATTATCATTATTTTATACCTTTTGTAAATTAGTCCACCAGGCAAATTATCCCTCATAATATCAATGATCAATAGAGAACTGATTCTATAATAATACATATGCAATCTGCATAAATTAAAATATCATGTTTGAGTGTATTGCACACCCGGGCAACGCCGGTTAGCCAGCTAGTTTTAATAAAATTGCTAAAGCCAAAATCGGTGCCTATTTTTTGTTTTGAACTCAACATAACCAAAGACATGAAAGACCAATTTGATTGTGTTTACTGCAATGGGGAAGCAGGTAAATATGCTTACCTATAACATCTGCTAAACTGTTCCAGGCTATAAAATAGGCATCATCACCAAAAGTCCGGTTTTGCAATAATTCTGATTTTGGCATCGTAGACTTCGAGAAACCGGCAGTTCCGATTACAAAGTGTAATTCTTTGCGATTCTGCCTAGATTTTATTTGAAATTCATCAAGGAATCTGGCTAGAATCCGTTCATATAAAGTAATGGACTGCATCAGAGCTCTCCAAATATATTTTTTTCTTGTGAATTTTGATTGCATGTTTCTAGTCTCCATGCACATTGGATGATGTCAGAAAGAGATCGATGACGTCATAATACTACCATTAATTTGTTTGCAAATCTATCCACACAAAGTAATGTATAAATACACATCATTGAAGCCAAAACAACCATTATTACAAAATAAACAGATATTTATTTTGTTTGAAATTTATATTGAAATTTATAAGTATATTTCGAAGATATACTCCATCATCAGTATGTTTTTTTTTTGTCATGTTGTCGTTGGAGCATAGAAGCAGTAGAAGTCCGTTTGTTGTTTTTATGGTAGTCTTTTCAAATGTCAGAACGGTGCGTTGGTCACGTGGAATTTATGTTAGGGTTTGTGTTTCTTGAATAGAAGCGCTGGTTCAGTTTGAATAAAATAAATACGCATTAGATACGTTTGAAGCAAAACAAACTCAACCAGCGCTTCTATTCAAGGAACACAAACCCTAACATGTATTCCGCGTGACCAACGCACCGTTCTGACATTTGAGAAGACTACTGCAGAAACGCCAAATGGATTTCTACTGATTCTCTGCTCCAACAACAACATGACGAAAAAAAAAAAAAGAAAGAAAGAAAGACATACTGAAGATGAAGTTTAACTTCGAAATATATTTATGAATTTCAAACAAAATAAATAGGCTATCTGTTTATTTTGTAATAATGTGTTGTTTTGGTTTCAAACGTATCTGATGCATATTTTATTTTATTCAAACTCAACCAGCGCTTCTATCAAGGAACACAAACCCTAACATAATGTGTATATGTTTATATATTTCGATGTACTGGATTCACTCCTAAACTAATTAACAAATCATTAATTTTAGAACACAGCTGCTAAACATAATAGATATGTAGAGGGTTATATTTAATTTATTTATTTATATATTTTACAAAGGAGTCACCACTTATTAAGGCCCAGAGCCCACTCGAGTATAAGGGTTAATGAGTGTACGGTAGTTAATGAGACAATATCATGGTAATCGTTAATAATGAAAATTTGGTAAATTGGATTACTTAAGGGGACAACTCATCAAGAACTTGTTCGCGTTGGATTTGAAGGCAACTATATTGTAGTCAGCTGGAAAGCAGGGAAACAGAAGAGAGTTCCACAGGTGTGCAGTTCTAAGTTCTATGTGAAAAAGGGGTCTTAAAAAAAAAGAAAAAAAAAAAGAAAAAAAAGAGGTAAAAGTCCTTCATGAAAATGCAGATAACTCCAGCGTATGGCAATAATTTTCATTTAATTCCAATTTATAAATATTCCCCAAGTTTTAATTTCTTTGCAGTATTTTAAAGGTTTTTAGAAGAGCATGCTGTAAAATATGCTGCACTCCCAACAATTTATGTTAACTATTCTTCTCTTCCTTTACAATTCTTGGAATAAAAATTTCAAGACACAGTTAATTCTTCTCCTTAAAAAAATTCAATAAACATTTGACAAAACTCACTTCTGCCAAAGGAATGCCCTTCTCTGAGCAACAGGTTTTTTTATTGAAATCGTCTGCCTTTCAGTAAACGCAGCAGCCATTTTTTTTTCTTTATTTATTCTTCTTGTCTCACGTGAACACTGCATGCTGTATGAAATCAGGTTTGTACTAATTTTTAATCACAGAGCATAATAGAGGCACAGACTCCCATTTGAAAATTTAAATGCTTCAAATTGGCATCAAATCTGATCGATAATCATTAGATACGAATTAAATAAGATTTCTTGAATTTCAATTTCTTCTTAAAAGGTCATTAAGAAAAGCTCGAAACTTCCAACATTTTCTAAAATTAAAATCAAGTAATGAATTTTGATTAAAATTAGAATAAAAAATCTAGACAAAGTTTAGCAGCATTATACCTTGATTTTAATTTTCATAAACATGTCTTAGAAAAATTAATGTCCCCCCATATCCAACATCCCTCGTGTTTTTTTTTTATGCCCATAGATAAACTGCCCATGATTATTAAATATGTAGATGCGTGATTTATCCCAAATGACACCAATATCTATATATTACTGTTGAGACAATTAATCGGAATCAGTAACCGGGAAAAAAAAAATCGGAATATTTTAGGATATCAGAATGAGATAAATTAGTGCCTATTTCTTTCGATGCCAAAAACGATTATTTTATTGTTTATTTTTTTGGTTTTATTTTGTTTAAAAATTGATTTTCCATTGTTGGTACAACAAATTAAATGTTAAATATCTATTGATTTTAAACTGCCTATAAAATTATAATTTATCGATCACTCCAAAAGTGTTTAGTCTATGGTTGCAAAAATATATGCAAATAATATATGGGGTTCTTATGGTAATTTGAAAAGGAAGATGAATATCGCAATTTACCGCAAACAAGTAGTGTTCCAGTAATTAAGCAATGTAATTCCTTATGTTATCAGTGGTACTGGTGACCATTTCAGTACGCACAAGCGAGCACATATTTTTGATGCAGAAAACTAATTGTTTGCGCCAAATTTAAATGCGATATTCGTTTTCAGCATACCCGAAAACCTTTAAAACTCGTCATTTTAAAGGTGATTGTTAAGGTGGAAAATAAGAAAAAAAAAATTTACAAAAAAAAAAAGCTTTTCAAGCAGCCCCCCCCCCCAAAAAAAAAATATCACTAGGTGGCCAGAAAATGGGTGCTCATTTTATGTTAAATTTATGTAGAAAAGTGATCCCAATTTTTGGAAAAAAGTAATTTCTTCATATCGCCACTTGTAATTGTTATATTTGTTTCCAGTACACCCCAAAAACTTTTAAAAGTCGTCATTGTAAAAGATCTTTTGGAGTTGGAAAGCATCTTGACACTGACCATTTTTCTTTCAATATATTTTTTTACGCAATAATCAGTAAAACAAAAAAACAAAAAAAAAACATCGTAAACAAAACACGAGAAACTACGGAAGCCCAACAGGAACAACATTTTGATTATTATAAAGATATAAAATGCTGCAGTAAATTACGTTAATGGTAGACAATTTAATTAATACCACAACACAACACAGCTCCGCTAATTGAGTTTTAAAAAAATAAATGCATAAAATGTTCTTTTATCATAAAAAAAAAAGTGAATGACTTTTAGTGTTATTCGGACATCCATTTTTTAATAAATAAGTCTGTATCTCCCCTTGCTTTTTCATTTTTTATTTATTTCTCTTTAGATAATAGATTAAGTTGAACTTAATGATCTGATCACGTGAGAACAACTTACCGAAAAATGTGCAGACGAAAAGCCCGGAAGGGTGGATTATTTCAAATGTGTTTTTGTTATATATATATATATATATATATATATATATATATATATATAATATAAAATAAAATAAAATAAAATAAAATCACCTTTTTCTTCACCCTATTCCCTATGCTTCACTTTTTGGTATCAAGTAAGATCTTTGACTTACTTGCAGTTTCATCAAATACTTTTGCATGCAAAATCCGATCCCACATCTTGCTAATTCCTCCCCTCTGATGAGAAGGAAAGTATTTCTTTGAAACTCCGCGGATTAAGGACTCTCCACTTATTAAGTGTTTCCTTTTCAAATTAAATATGTTTTTAACTCTTTTTCAAAGTGTTTTTTAAATTGTTTTATTAACTATTTGCCCTTATATACATATATATATATATACTAGCAGTTTAGCCCGGCTTTGCTCGGGCCCTATGTACTGTTCATAACTTTATGTGCATATGTATATATATTAAAAAGTTTGACACATATCCAGGTAACGTATATCTAAAATTCCAAGTGTTTAGACCCAAAATTGGCGGAGGAGTTTGATAGAGTCTGCAAAGGTCAACTCTTTCAACTTTGACCTCTTAACAGCCAAATTCTCGCCCCAAAACTGATTAAAAAGCTTGCTGCATGTCTGAATACCCTTTATGTAAAATCTAAAATGTTGAGACCCAAAATTGGCTGAATAGTTTGCTAGAGACTGCAAAGGTAAAATCTTTTGGACTTTGACCCATTAGCAGCCAAGTTTTCGGCCAAAAATCGATTACAAAAGCTTGCCCTATGTCTGAATACATTTTATGTAAAATTTCAAATGTTTAGACCAAAAATTGGCTAAGTAATTTCGTAGAGACCGCAGAGGTCAAATTTTTTTTAACCTTGACCCCAATTTTGACTCCTTTACATTTATTGTTTTGGGCTCAAATCGAATTAAAAAGTTTGATCCATGTCCAAGTAACCTATATCTAAAATTTCAAGTATTTAAACCCAAAATTGGTAGAGGAGTTTGATAGAGTTTTCAATGGTCAAATCGTTGAACTTTGACCCATTGACAAGCAAATTTCTGTCCAAAAACCGATTAAAAAGATTTTTTCAAATCTCAATACTCCTTATGTCAGATCTCGAGCCTATAAACTGAAAATTGACAGAGTAGTTTGGTAGGAAAATATACACACACAGACACACATTCAGACAATTTCACTTTTATAGATATACTAGCATTTCGGTCCGGCGTTGCCCGGGTGTTTGGAGGTGTATACTGAGCAAAAAAAAAAAAAAAACGGTCAATTTTTTAAACTTTGATCCCTATTATGACCCCTTAACATTTATTGTTTTGGGTTCAAATCAAGTTATTAAGTTAGATCCATGTCCAAGGAACCTATATCTAAAATTTCAAGTGTTTGGACCCAAAATTGTCGGAGGAATTTGGTAGAATTCTCAATGGTCAAATCGTTGAACTTTGACCCCTTAACAGACAAATTTCTGGCTGAAAACTGATCACATCGATTTTCCCAAATCTTAGTACTTTGTATATAAAATTTCGAGTCTGTAGACTTAAAATTGACAGAGTTATTGTGTAGGGAAATGTACACACACACACAGACACGTTCACTTTTATAGATATATAGATAGATAGATATCTGGCTGAACTTGCACCAAGCATAATCATCTTAATTCACTTCCATTTAAGGGTTCATTCCTGACAGCAGAGAAAAAGAGAGCTAGACTGTAAAATCATGGTTGACTTTGTTAACTGGGTTCGAGTCCCGCAACCTGCACTGAGGAATACGTAAACATGAAACACTTGTGTCTGTCTACTGTATTAAAAAATTATTAATATTTAGTAAAAAAAAAAAAAAAAAAGATATATATATATATATATATATATATATATATATATATATATATATATATATATATATCTAATTATCCAACCAAATGGATAGTAAAAAAAAGCAGAAAATAATCTTAACTACAAACCATTAGTATTATTACTTTCTATGCTTTCGTACTTCTTTTTATTTATTTATTTACTAGCATGCTGCCTGGCATTGCCCGGTCATAAAATACGCATAAATATTATATTTTAATTAATGCAGAATTTTTATTTATTATCAACAGAAATACCGAAGGTATTAAATGTTACATTAAATTTCTTAAAGTTAAAAAAAAAAATGGAAATTTACTGAGCCATGTCCATGCAAGTATGTCTTTTTGTAAACAGTTCATTTGTAAGTAAAAAAAAAAAAAAAAATACTCAAGCCGAGATCGAAATCCAAACCTAAAGAAAATGTTTCAAGTACGATAACCATTAGACTAGCTTGACAGTGTTTTCAAACCTACTTATACTTAACATAAGTTGTCACGTTTCACAACCGCACATGCGTAGTCGCAAAATAGCTGACAAATAGATAAAAATCGGATGATCCTCACGTACCAAGTTTTCAATTTTTACCCCTTAGCAGCCCCCTTTTTTTTTTCAGATAATAAACGATTAAAAAGTTTTCCACACGTTTGAATACTTATATACCAAATTTCAAATCTGTAGATCAAAAATTCGTTGAGTATATAGGTTGAGAAATATCCTCACACACACAAACACGCACGCATTCTCACTTTTATAGATATGTAGATTATTATAATAATGATAATATTAATAACAACAACTCTGTTGACTAAGAAGTAATCTAGATGAATCTTTTTTCATTGTAAACACCCCGGGTATCCTAACATCAAAGGAAAACCAACCTGCATAACGTCCCTCAATCCCCTCTAACTACTTAAACGTGACAAAAAAAATGAAAGAGTAGAATTGTCCACCCTTGTTGGTTGTCTGCCCTTGTCTAGCTTTGCTTTCATTCTCCTATGGCCGCTAATTTTTCTCTCATCGAAACCGAATAAAATTTGATTTTCTTAAATAAAAAATTTTTTTAAAAAAACAACTACCTGATCAAATTACTTGATTTTTGGAATATTTTTTCTTGGTTCCATTACTGACGTTAATAACTTTTCTTTATTTTTTTTACTTTTAATCTCCACCATAAGTTTTTTTTAAATCTTTTTTTTTTTTTTTTTACATAGGCATCACCACTGATCAAGGCCGGGAGGCCACTCGAGGATAAGGGTTAAAGAGCGTACAGTAGTCGATTGGACAGTATAGTAATCTTTAGTAATGGAAATTAGGTAAATTTTTAGTGGGGTAGTTGTACCCCAGCTAATTATTTATCTTTTAGTTGTACCCCAGCTAATTATTTATCTTTTAGAACCCTCGATAAAAACGACAAACTCCTTTTAACATTAAACATTTGCAAGTCTTTATTCAACGGGATAATAGTGGTGGAGCTCGAAGTTCTTGAGTCAGGTCCAAGTCGGACTGTCGGTGCTGGGCGAGGAGGAGAGGAAGGTGTGTCTCCGCTCGCGGCTCTGTGCTGACTGTTGGATGTCCCCTGCACTCTTTTTGGGGACAGTAGGATCAATGCGCCCTGCCTGTCGATTGGCCAGTCTATGGCCGAAGAACTTACAGGGAAGCATTGATCCGCCAGAGAGTATAGTTCATTAGGGGGGGGTTGCTACAAATGTGTTTAATTAAGTGGAAGTGCAATTCTGAATAAGCACCCCTGTGTCTGAGGCATCACTACAAATAAAGGAGTAGTGATTGATATGGAGGCGTCATTTTCTATGCCATTGCTAGGCACACCACTTTCAAATCAAGCAAATGAACTTTTGCAGCAGACACTGCAGATTAATAAGTGCAAGAGAAGAAATTTTGATAAAAAAAAAATATATATAAAAGTAAATTTAAGCTTCTTATTTAGAAGTCAACCTAATTAAAAAAATTTTTTAAATACAGATGGTGTACGAACCCATGACAAAACGAAGACGTCAAATTCCAAAATCACGTAAAGTGATCAATTAGTGTCTCGTGTCGTCATCTTGAAAAAATAAAAGGGCAGTTAAGTCTAGATAATTCAAACTTGCGAGATCAACCTTGTAATGCTACCGATTTCTTATTAATCGCTAATTTTGTTGTTTTATTTTTTTCTTCTTTCAGACAGATTTTTTAGGGTGTTCACATGTAATCACCTAAAACATAGAATTTCAAATGTATGATAAATTTATCGGTTATCTGGTTGCTTTATCATTGGAGGTATTTATTGCAAAAAAAAAATTACAATAAGGTACAATGCCACAAAATTTGAGGGAGTGGCGAGTTCTGCTAGTCTTTCACTGACTTTTTCATTCTTAAACCAGACAAAATGCATTGAAGGCATTCAGCATTTTCTACCATCATCCATACATTTATAACACTCCAGTGAAATCTCTACTTCCACGGTGCATTCAATAAGTTTCCAGACTTTTTTCACATAGACACTTTTACTGATAGCACACACATGAAACTCTAGTCCCCTTTCAAAGTTATCCCCTCCAGCTGCAATGCACTTGTATTGTTCCAACAACTTCTGGAAGGCTCCCATGGAAGTCCTCTAGTGTAAACATGTCAATGACCCTCGTCACAGCCGCTTTCATCTCCTTAATTGTCTCATAACGACAGCCTCTTAAGATTCTTTTTTTTTTTTTTTTTGAGCTTAGGGAATAACCAAAAGTCACAGGAAGCAAGATCCAGATTATAGTGAGGAACTGTGTTGATGCCCATCTTGTTGTCATGACAACATCTTTCTGATATTCTCTGAATACCCTCGTACATATCTTCTGCATCTTCAGTTTCTCGTGAATAATTGTGTGCACAGTTCCCCAAACTCTGCACTTGTTTCTATCTATCATTATCTACACGACAGTCCTTATCCATGAAACTCTTTATTTGGCCAATCAACTCTGGGTTTTTTTACTTCCTTACTCCTCCCACACCTCTCATCATCCCTCACAGACTCCCTGCATTCTTTGAATCTCTTATACAACTCAAGAACTGATGCTCGATTCATGCAAGATGGTCCAAAAGCAGTCTAATTAGAAAAGGCACAGATTTTGACTAAAGTTAACACTGATTAGAAAAGGCACAGATTTTGACTAAAGTTAACACTGATTAGAAAAGGCACAGATTTTGACTAAAGTTAACACTGATTAGAAAAGGCACAGATTTTGACTAAAGTTAACACTGATTAGAAAAGGCACAGATTTTGACTAAAGTTAACACTGATTAGAAAAGGCACAGATTTTGACTAAAGTTAACACTGATTAGAAAAGGCACAGATTTTGACTAAAGTTAACACTGATTACAGCTTAACATCACGAGTACATTTTAGAAGTTTTATCATCACATAAACAGAAGGGCCCAGCATACAAAATCAACAGTAGGCTCTTTTATAAGACAGGGACACATTCGAAATGAATGTTTCTGGTTAGAGTACAATTGAACTGCATTTTAAACTTTAATTCAAAAATAATTTTATAAAATCAACCACAGGTTCTCTACAGTGCAATGTATTGTGGACTAAGTACTGCAGAGAGGCATGTGAACTTCCTTCCCATGTATCGCTTGTGGGTCCCGGATTAGAGCAGGCAATCAATCAATTTGATTGAAAACTGGGCAATTTCACTTATTTTGATGAGAATAGAAGTATTGGAAGTGTCGAACATTCGTTGATCCTAATTTAATCCCGGGTAATGTCAGGTTTTTCTGCTAGTTATAAGTCAATAAACGATTCAAAGCTGAGGTACGTTTTAAGTAGGATAGCCGCAGAGTAAATGTGGTATTTTGGTGCTTACAAGTATGAATACGGTGGATAATCGAACATGTTGGTAATGTCAATAACATGTGTCGGAAATGGATCGAATTAAGAATATAAATCAGTGAAATACTAACAGATCCCCCCCTCCTCCCGACTCTCATGGTTAATGTCCCCAATTGAAATGAATGGCTCTTGACTTGGGGACGCTTCATGTTTTGACAAGCTTCTGGGTCTGACCTTCACCCCTGAGCTGAAATGGAGCACATACATCAAATCCATTGCCAAGATTAGTGGGAAAATAGTTGGATCATTCTACTGCTCTAGTAGATATCTCCACTGCCAATGCAATCTGCTATCTGAATGAGAGCTAGCAACGTCCTAGGATGGAGTACTGTTGTCACATCTAGCGAGGAGTTGCTTAAAGTACTCTATCCTGCCTTGGAAGAGTCCAAAACCGAATCCGTAACCTTGTAGGAGATGCTCTTTTCTCTTATCTGCAAGGTCTTTCCAACAGAAGAGACGTTGCGAGCCTGTCTCTGCTCTATCGTTATTTTCATAGCAAGTGCTCATCTGAGCTCCAAGCTATGGTACCCCACCCTCTTGCCAAACTTTCACAAAAAAAAAAAACTTCTCTAGCTGAAATGACTATCAATAATTTCCTCTACTCTGTCTGTGCCTAAATCTGAATACAGATTCCTTGAAAAAAGCTTTTTTTCCTAGAACTCCCCGCTTGTGGGACTCTGTTCCTCTGGTCTGTTTTCCAGTTGACTACAACATGGCAGTCTTTGAGTCCAACATAAACGAGTTCTTGTTGAGCCGTTCCCTTAAGTAATCAAATTTTGGTGCTTGTGCACTTTTTGACCGCGCTATTTTTAAATAGTATTTTCAAGTTAAATTAAAGTTTTACAATATCTTTTTTATTAAACAGGTTCAAAACACTTTCCTCATGTTAAGAATGGTTTTCTAAATAATAACGTTATTATTTCAGCACGGTTCAGAAAGTACATAAGCACCCAAATTTCTGCTACTAACGATTACTACGATATTGTCCCACAAACTACTGTACAATCATTAATCCTGATCCTCGAGTGGCCTTCGGGCCTTGATAAGTGAGGATTCCTTTGTAAAAAAAAATATTCCTATGCTTAACTATTCCTTTGCAACAACTAAAATCACATTCATTTTTCAATCGCCATAATACCACATTCACACTATACTTATTAAATAACATACTACCGCTCTTTGATTCGTCTCATCGTGGTATAGCCCCCTTGCCACCCCCACGTAACAGTTAAAATGGCACTTATGCAGAGAAGATACCATGCTATTTTTATATAGTACTTTCAAATTAAATTTTACGGTAACTTTTGCTTATTAAATTGTAAGGTTTAGAATAGTAGCACCCTCCCATCCCCGTGTTAAGAATGGGTTTCTAAATAATAACGTTATTCCAACACGGTACCTTCTTTGCATGAGCACCGTTACAATTTCGGTGCGTATGCACTTTTGTTACCGCGCAATTTTCTTTTTTTTTTTAAATAGTATTTTCAAGTTAAATTCAAGTTTTACGATATCTTTTTTATATTAAATTGTTAAATGAAAGTAGGAAATAGTTAGAAAACACCCTTCCCATGTTAAGAATGGCTTTCTGAATAATAACGTTATTATTTTAGCACGGTAACAAAAGTGCATAAGTACCAAAATTCCTTCTTTACTTCCGAAATGGTGATCGATTATTTGTGATGTGAAAATATATTAAAATTTAAAAAAAAAAAAAAAATGTCTCCTATTATAGCAAAGTTAGACACAAAAGGTCAGTTTATAGCGAGGAAATCTAGCTCCTACCCAAAAAGAAGGGACACTCTGGATGGGTCCAAAATTTACTGCGATCAAACTCGTCGGCATTTTCCAGTAAGGATTGTGCGGATGGTTGGTTGGTTGGTTGGTTGTTTTTGTTTTACGGCATATCAACCCTTTTCGGGTTATTTAGTGCCGAATCCAAAGATTCTGAAGAAAGATTTTTTAATAGAATATATTTGTTGTTTTCAATTCGGTTTCTATTTAACCCATAGTTGGGACCCTAACAGGTACCACCACTCGGGTCAGAGTGGACCTCGGAGCAATGGTAATTAAAGGGTGGCTCCACACTCCCCAAAGCTCGCAAGCTGGGGCTTCACCACTGGATATAGTTTAAGGTCATATCCAGGACCGGATTGTGCGGACGATCGTCAATAAACTAATCTACTTTTATGACGGATGAAATAATTCCTTGGGAGATGACCAAACTGGACCAATCTGACACAAGTCCAAGAGATTGTACAAGGTACAAATTAACTAATAAGTGACGAAATTGATAAGTGGGGGTGGGGAATATGTTTATGAAGCATTTAATACTTACCTATGACATCTGCTAAACTGTTCCTGGCTATAAAATAAGCATCGTCGCCAAAAGTCCATTTTCGTAATAATTCTGATTTTGGCATCGCAGATTTCGAGAAACCGGAGGTTCCAGTCACTAGATGCAATTCTTTTGGTTTTTCTCTGGGTTTTATTTGAAATTCGTTGTGGAAACCCGTCACGATCGCTCTGGCTAAAAGCCGTCCATATAACGTAACGGACTGCATCATAGTCAATATATATATATAGATATGTTTGTTTGTGTCGATAAAGAGTTTATTGGTCGGGTGAAGTTAAAATATAAAAACAAATTTGAGACATTTAAAAAAAAAAAAAAAAAGTAAACTCCTTTATGTTGTTTGTTTGTTTTTGTTGTTTTGTTTTTTTACGTCATATAATTGTTTTCCTTTGTTTTGACTGTTTGGGCTAACTTGGAGTGTTTCCGTTTTTAGGGAGAAAAAAATAAACAAACTTTTATGCGAAATAATATCGGTTTGTTTTGTTTGTACTTACTACTTCGGTAATCTTAATAATTTCATTTTAAATATTTACTTTCTTTTTATGTGTAAAAAGAAAACGGAAACTTAGCTTTTTTTTTTTTTTTTTTAACGCGGTGCTGAATTGATAAAAATGTCCTCACGGAGTTGAAGGATTATAAACTCCGAAATGAAAATACTGAGAATTCTCCTAGTTACATTTCCGTCCCTATTTCCAGTTGGGTGGATTTAAAAAGGTGAAGATGACCTCTGTGTCAGCGACAAGCACCTGTCCACATGGCGGAGGAGAAGGAGCAGTAGCGCTCCATCTTTTGTCTCTGACGTCACTCGCCCTTCAGTGAGAAGACTCACCTTCACGTCAAGGGAAGTCACTCATGTACAGTAATATAACAGAAAGAAAAAAACATCGATTATCTCCCTTGTAAAAAAATAGAAGAGGAAACGAAATCGCATCGCAGGCAGTAATTGACGAATATGGACGTCAAATAAATAAACACAAAACTAATATTTCTACAATGATTAAACATCTTATCGTAGAAGTTATGGGAATATATGGGTTTGTTTTACAATCCACAGAGATACGAAAAAGTTGTCAAAAAACAAATATATAACAAATAAACGTTATCAAAGGCAAGATAAGTTACTCTTCTACCTATCTGGAAAAGATCTTCGTAGTTTTACTCACTTTAAAACGCTTGATCGGTTTGAAAAACATATAGTGTCGAGCATTACAGGATAACAAGGAAAATGGCCGCGACTTGGCTCCTAAAATTCAAAGTTTTGAAAATGAGTTACAACTAAAAAATTATACAAAATATTATTACAAACCCGCCCAATATATGTCACGGCAACATATATTAGCTGGGTTTCTAACAGTATTTTATACGATTTTTTTAGTTTTAACTCATTTTCAAACTTCAATATTTAGAGATCAGCGTCAGCGTCAGCGTCAGTCAGCGTCACCACCATTTTCCTTGTTCGCACAAAGCGATAAACATTGTATGAACCGATTAAACGTTTCAAAGTGTATAAAACCACTAAAAAATCCAGATAGGTAGAAGAGAAGAGTAACTTATATTGCCTTTGATAATATTTATTTGTTTTTTTGATTTTTGTTTTTTTGTTTTTTGTTTATCCATTTTTTTCGTACATCTGCGGATTGTAATACAAACCCAAATATACGATCAAATAAAACTAATATGGGTAAAGTCTTCAAAAAGCAATCCTATAATTTATAAGTGGTCGGATTTATTTGCTTCCCCTTCCCCACTGAGCAAATTAGGTACAAGGCCGTTTTTTAATGTGGAGAGTGAAGGGGAAATGGCGGACCAGCTCCCCGGGGAGTAGGGGAGCTGGATAGTGACAATTGGTATGAAGGGTTTCCCCTACATTGACCAATAATTGATTGCCACAATAGCAATGGTTTTTGCTTGAACTTTTGTGGCCAGCCCCGCAGGGGGGGGGGGCGAGTTTATATAATTTATAAGTGGTGATTTTAATTGCCAAGTTGGGCAATTAAGTAACAGACGTTGTTTCTCTTTTAGAATTCCAATTAATTAAAAATAAAAAAAAAAAAGAAAATCTTTATACTGTACATGCCTGTCATAACAAACGTCATATTCCAAAAATCACATGAATTACTCAAGTAGTTTTTATAACTAAGAAAATCAAAATTTACGATTTTTAACAATTAAAAAGTTTTAATTGTTTTGAATACAAACAAAATCTCGGGAGTCGAATTGGGTTGTCGCCCTTGAATTTAAAACATTCTAAAACAATATGGCGGCCCTTCCCTTCTGTTCCTGTCTTACTTCCTCATAAAATTTGATTTGTTTTTAGTTTAAAAAAATAAATAATTGATCAATTTGCGTGAATTTTGGAATATTTTGGAATAGTTTTTTTTTTTTTTTTACTTGGGAGTCACCACTTATCAAGGCCTGAAGGCTACTTGAGGATAAGGTTTAGTGAATGTAAGGTGGTAGTGTACTGTAGTGATCATTAATTGTGTAAATTGGTATAGAATTTGATTATTTATGGGGACGGCTCAACATGGACTTGTTTACATTGGATTTGAAGGTTATCATGTTGTATTTAACTAGGAAGCAGGCTAGTGGAACAGTGTTCTACAAGCGGGCAGTTCTGAGAAATAAGCTTTGTTCATCCAATCTGCGTTTAGCTTTAGGCACAGTTAGAGAGTGGGGTGAATCGTATATAGTGATTTTTTTTTTTTACATTTTCACCCCAAACAAGGCACTTTGTTGTAGGGGGCTACTATCAGGGACATAAGCTACAGGGGTACTGTGTAGGAAGTTGGGCAGCAAGATGTCGGCTCACGTTGCACTTGAACTTCTGCATGTCAGTACAGTCGGGGAAGTAGGGTCCCGGAAGGGGGTTCCAAAGTCTAGCTGTTCTGGGGAAGAAACTACTGGAGTAGAAGACTCTCTTGCATCTAGGGATCTCTACTTTGAAGGGGTGGGATTTTGCTGCTTGTCGAGTTTGTCGGGGTATTTACATTGAAGGGGTACAAGTGCTTGCAGTTCGTCAGAGCATTCTCCGTTAAAGTAATTGTAGAAAAGGCAGAGGGATGCAACATTTCGTCGATGTGACAGAGGCTGAAGTTTAGCTGACAGTTCAGGACCTATCAGATTGGCGACTCTCTTTTGAACCTTGTCTACGAGCAAGAGACTAGTGGCAGATGCACCAGCCCAAATATGACAATAATACTCCCTACGTGGGCGAATGGTGGCCTTATAGAGGTATAGGATACTTTCAAGCATTAATAGCTTTCTAGCATGGTAGAGAGAACCCACCCTCTTTGCAGCGGTCCTGGCAATGTTTTCAATGTAATTGTTCCACCTCATTGGCGATAGGGAAGGTTTCTTGTAATTATTGAAGGAAACAAGTTTAGTCTTGGCAGCATTGAAGGTGACCATCCATTTTTGTCCCCATTCCACTATGGATCGGAGGTCTTCCTCCAGTGTTTCTGCCATTTCTTTAGATATGTGTTCATTTGTTTTCCTGTCATGTCTGTTATAGAGTGTGGTGTCGTCAGCATCACATACCCATCTCACAGAAAATTTTGTCAGGGAGGTCATTTATAAATATTAGGAATAACAGAGGTCCAAGGATAGACCCCTGAGGCACTCCCGCATTTATATCATATTGTTTAGATGTACGACCATCAAGGACAACCTGGATTTTTCTCTTATCTAAGAAGGATCTAATTATGTTATGTATTCTTCCAGTGATGCTGTATGATCTGATTTTCTTGAGAAGACCCTCATGCCATACCCTGTCAAAAGCCTTAGATATATCTAGAGCTACCGCTCTACCCTCCCCCGCTTTGTCCAGTGACTGGTATATACATTCTGAGATTACAGTTAGGATGTCTGCTGTGGAATGGGCTTGCCTAAATCTATATTGTTGGTCAGTCAGAAGTTTAGCATCTGTAAGGTGATGGACTAGAGCTTGGTTAATTATGGTCTCAAATATTTTGGCAAAAAGTGGGAGGAGGCTAATGGGGCGATAATTTACTGGGTCAGTTCTTTCGCCAGAATTCTTAAAAACTGGCTCTACAGAAGCAGTTTTCCAGCAGGCAGGAAAGCAAGATTCATTAAGGCATTTGTTGTAAAGTTTGGAGAGAACTGGAGCTACTTCGGCGGTGCACTTTTTTAATAGCACAGCCGGGATGAGATCAGGTCCACATGCTTTTGCAGTGTCAAGATTTCTTATGATAGCATGCACCTGAGCAGGCCTGATTTTCAGATCATCTAGTGTGGGGTCTGTCTGCAAACAGAAGTCAGGGAGGGGGTGGTTAGCAGAGTCTAGTGTGGAGTTGGAGGCAAACCGTCTGGCAAGCATGTTAGCCTTCTCAGTTGCTGAGCAAACAACCTCATGATTGTTGGATAGTGGGGAATTGTTGATTGCCTATTATTTACTACACTGTTGTAGATTTTCCAGAAGTCTCGGGTTCCTAATTTCTGTGCTTCGATGCGTTTTTGGGTAGTTTCAGTAAATTCTCTCTGAGCTGTCGTTATTTCTTTTTTACAGTTATTTCTGGCTTCTATGTACTTCTGTCTGTTTGAATTGGACTTATGTCGGTTAAATTTGCAGTACGCATGCTGCATTTGCACTCTGGCAGCTGCACAAGTTGAAGTGAACCATTGAGGAGAGTGCAGTTTGCTATAGAATTTGCACGTGGGAACATGTGCTTCAATTGCCACTTTGATCATTCAGTGGTCTCATTTGCGCAATGTTCAGCAGGAAGTGAAAAGACATTTTGCCATGGAGCATCCCTGATAAGGCCTGATGGCTTCCCAGTCAGCCTTTTTATAATATCTCGTTGTTTTGAGTAATGGCTCTTCAGTTTCGGCTCTAGAGTTTAGGGCGATTTCAACCATTACCACTGCATGATCGGCGTTCTCAAGAGGGCTGTGGGCATTCGTTACACAGTCATCGGGAACTGTGGTCAGAAACAGATCTAGAAGTGATGCATATTGTTCTTGCTGTAGCTAGCTAGTCAAGTGTTTTTTGTGAAAGTTTGGCAAGGGGAAACGATAGATTGGAACCCAGATGAGCACTTGCCATAAAAATAACAATAGAGCAGAGGCAGGCTCGCAATGTCTCTTTTGTGGGAAAGAGGTTGCAGGGAAGAAAAAAGTGCATCAACTACTAGATTTCAAAGCCTATTTTGAACTCTATAAAGGTTGAATAGAATGTGCTGAGCAGCTCCTGCCCAGATATCGCAACAGTGCTCCATTTTAGGCCGTACCTTATACAGATAAAAGACTGCACCGGCAGTGAGGTCCTTACTGGAGCAGTAGAGTGATTCAATCATTTTTCCAACAATATTGGCAACAAATTTGATGTATGTTTCCATTTCAGCTCAGGAGTGAACGTCAGTCCCAGAAGCTTGTCAAGACATGCATAGAGCTTCCTCCAAAACGAGCGCCATTCATTTCGGTTGGGGCGAGATGGGGTCAGAGTGATTATGATGAAAGGAGAGAAGCTTGGTTTTCGATGCATTAAAATTAACCAGACACCTTTTTCCCCATTGCACCACGTTCTCAAGATCAGGAGAGAGAGAATCAGAAAGATCTCGGTCATGACTGGCTTTTGTTGTTTGTATTTTCTGTACTTGTGGTTTTAATTACATCGAATTCTAAATAATGAGAGATTTTTCTCTGAAACAGAATATCTATCTGAATTACTTCAAACATTGGCCATTTTCTTGTATAAAAATCAACTTGATACAAATTTAAGAAAATAACTTTATGCACAAATAGATCATATGCATAAAAAATCTATGTCTAGGAGGAATGGTGAAAGGATGCAGAAAAAATGTGAAAAAAACAGTTGAGAAGTTAAGAATTACGTCTATAAATGAATAGATTTGGAAAGCTAAAAAACAATGCGTATTTTCTTCTTTTTTGTTGATGAAAACAAATTTATTTGTTTGAATCAAATATATTTCGATGCTATACATCCTTGTCAATGAAAAGTCTGGTTTTTTCTTCTTTTTCCTGGTCCGCATGGTATAATTCTGCAAGTGAGATTGTTAGTCCATGGGTCTTGATAACAGTATGATTTCCAAACATATTTATTTATATACGTAATTCTTATTTTCAATTGCAACGTTTCAAATGCAGGTAATATTTCATTAAATTGAGATATCATGATCACGTATGTTCCTGGACTTTCAAATCAATCAGTCATCTGATATATCTCTAGCCGGATCTTTATTTATTCAGAAAATTGTATTCTTTATCCAGTAAAAATTTGTGTTGAAATATTTGCAGTTAAATGGGCTGGTAAACAGCAAAACAAAATAAAATAAATACAGTCAGCAAAAGTTCAGCTAGAATTCATCACTGTCAACTTTCTTTTTTTTTTCTTTTTTTTTTTTTATTGCAATTACACCCCAAACAAGGCACATTGCCACTTTGCTGTAGGGGGCTACTATCAGGGACATAAGCTACAGGGGTACTATGTGGGGAGTTGGGCAGCAAGATTTCGGTTCGTGTTACACTTGAACTTCTGCATGTCAGTACAGTTGGGGAAGCAGGAACTCTGAAGGGAATTCCAAAGTTCAGCGGTTCTGGGGAAGAAACTACTGGAGTAGAAGGTTCTCTTACATCTAGGGATCTCAACTGTAAAGGGGTGGGATTTAGCTGCTTGTCGGGTTTGTCGGGGGTACTTACGTCAAGGGGGCACAAGTGTTAGCAGTTCGTCAGAGCATTCACCATTGAAATACTTGTAGAACAGGCAGAGGAATGCTACATTATGTCGATGGGACAGAGGCTGAAGTTTAGATGACAGTTCAGGACCTATTAGGTTGACGACTACTCTCTCTCAACTTCCAGCACTGTTCTCCCCACCACCTCTGCCAACAGGCATTTTATTAGAAAACTGACCCCCATTCCATTTGCATACGTGTGCAGTGGAAGATGAGATTCCACGAGACTACACCTTATAAATCCATGGCTTCCATCTTTAATTTCTCTTTCTCTCAGATCCCATCCGAAGGTAAGTTGTATAACCGCATAATACACACACACAAGCGGGTGCTTTCTTCTTTAATTATTACATTCAACTCTACAATATCAAAAATAAAATCGAAATAAATAATATTAAATTATGTTTTAAGTATTAATAAAAAATACCATTAAAATATTTGTTAAACATTGCAAATAAAATCGAAATACATTGTCCTGAAATTGCATCGTATTATTGTGGATACAAGAGTTACATCCCTTTATCATAAAACTACCTGATGTTTTCCATATAATAACATCCTCTTGTATCCACAATACTGGAGATTAAAAATTTTTAAGTAAAACGAACACAGCATAGACTAATTTATAATGGGGGAAATAACATTCAATTGTGGTTGGTTGGCCAAATATAAGTGGGTCAGAGAATGTAAATATGATTGTTGACAGGCATATTATTGTGTATGCAAAAATACATTTGCTTTGAGAAAAATGGGTGAAAGTGGCTTGAAATTGAAGATGGCTGGCACTAAACACAAAGCAAACAAAAGCTGTAAATAGTTGCCCAGTTTTGTTACCCGTTAGACAACTTCATGTAAATAACTGTGACCTTTAAAGCTACTTCATGAAATAAAGAGATAAATGAAAATGATTTTCCTGCTGTCAATTATTAAGTTTTTTTTTTTAGTTTATTATATGATTGTTTATATATGAAATTTTGAATTTTGTCGTGAGAAGGCCTTCAAAAATTCTGACAAGTCCTTGAAAATGGACATTGAAAATCTGTATGAACCGTGTTTATTCCTCTTTCTCTTAAATCTATCCTTATCATTTCCGTTCATGTTTTTGTTTTTTTTTACATGGGGGGTCAACACTTATCAAGGCCTGAAGGCCACTCAGGGATAAGGGTTATTGCGTGTACAGTAATCAATGAGATAGTAAAGGGTTTTTATGGGCCTTGTTACCTTGTTAACTGTCCTACATGTGCTAATTCAGGTAGTTGCATCTATTCTTTCAATGTGACCAAACCAACAAAGTCTCCTGTTCGGCATGCATATGCTTATACTGTCCAAATTTATTTTCTTCGGAGGTCATCATATTTAAGACTCGCATTTTTAATATCTAGCGTATCCTTCTCAGATCCTTTCCCTCCATTATTTAGATGTTTTGATATCTTTTACCACTTTTCAATTTTTACCTATTGACCATTCTCAGAAAATTAATTGACGATGATGAAGATGAAAATATTCCTTTCATTAAACTCAATAATAACCCTAAGTCTGGGGTGGCAGTCCAGATCCTAAATTCCCTTTCATCTCATAAGTAGAAACCTGAAAAGAATCATGTTGAAAAAAAATAGCTTTAAAAAAAAAAAGTGCAAATAAAAAATAAATAAAAAGTTCATCTTTCTTTGCTTTCTTTCGGTGTATTTTTTATTTATTTATTTTTTTATTTATTTATTTTTTTATTTTTTTATTCATTTATTTTTTTATTTTTTTATTTTTTACCATGCTTTTTTTTTTGTTTTGTTCTTGTTTCTGTAACTTCAACCCCAAACTTAACTCATTTACTGAAAGAGTCAACATTCTGCTGGCTGGAAAATTAGGCAACTATCGAGTTCTTGAAAGAGTCTAAAACACCTACCTCCAAAAAGTTTATATTAAAATATATATGATTGCAATCTTCTGTCTAATAAGACAATGGCATTTTGCATCTAGTCTAGTGCACTGCAGCATCTGCTGTGGTTATAAAGTTCAAAGCTAGAATTGGCTCTCCGGATGCAGGCTTGGGAAGGAGACCTAAGTTTGCCCAGTTACCAGGGCCATTCTCTCGGCGTTGCAGAGAAAATCAAATGAAAATATGATAAGAGCCAATGCAGCTGCAGGAGTTGGTGAAAAGATATTGCAGTGCTTCACCATCTGCCTATCGGGATTTTTGACAGAGTATTAAAATAATATTAAATAATATTAAATAATATTAAAATAATATTAAATAATATTAAATAATATTAAAATAATATTAAATAATATTAAATAATATTAAAATAATATTAAATAATATTAAAATAATATTAAATAATATTAAATAATATTAAATAATATTAAATAATATCGGGATTCCAAACCAGATTTTTTACAGGGTATTAAAATAATATTTTTAAAAGTATTAAAATAATATTTTTAAAAGTATTAAAATAATATATTTAAAAGTATTAAAATAATATTTTTAAAGGTATTAAAATAATATATTTAAAAGTATTAAAATAATATATTTAAAAGTATTAAAATAATATTTTTAAAAGTATTAAAATAATATTTATAAAGTATTAAAATAATATATTTAAAAGTATTAAAATAATATACTTAAAAGTATTAAAATAATATATTTAAAAGTATTAAAATAATATTTTTAAAGGTATTAAAATAATATTTATAAAGTATTAAAATAATATATTTAAAAGTATTAAAATAATATTTTAAAAAGTATTAAAATAATACTTTTAAAAGTATTAAAATAATATTTTTAAAAGCATTAAAATAATATTTTTAAAAGTATTAAAATAATATTTTTAAAGTATTAAAATAATATTTTTAAAAGTATTAAAATAATATATTTAAAATATTAAAATAATATTTTTAAAAGTATTAAAATAATATATTTAAAAGTATTAAAATAATATTTTAAAAGTATTAAAATAATATATTTAAAAGTATTAAAATAATATTTTAAAAGTATTAAAATAATATATTTAAAAGTATTAAAATAATATTTTAAAAGTATTAAAATAATATTTTAAAAGTATTAAAATAATATTTTTAAAAGTATTAAAATAATATTTTTAAAAGCATTAAAATAATATATTTAAAAGTATTAAAATAATATATTTAAAAGTATTAAAATAATATATTGAAAAGTATTAAAATAATATATTTAAAAGTATTAAAATAATATATTTAAAAGTATTAAAATAATATTTTTAAAAGTATTAAAATAATATTTTTAAAAGTATTAAAATAATATTTTTAAAAGTATTAAAATAATCTATTTTAAAGTATTAAAATAATATATTTAAATGTATTTACTATTGTTTTAAACCAAATCAAGTCGATGTTTCTAAATTGTGTTCTAAGAATTCGTGTATGCTTTTTTTTTTCAAATTAATATCTTAGCTAAAAAAAGTAGTAAATTGAAATCTTATCACAAGATTATATCCATCATAATTCATTTCGGTTTACAAGATAAAATGATGCATTGATTAATATGAAAGAAAAAAGTAATCGAAACAAGTTTCAGTTAAATATATTTTTAGGCATCATGAGCACCAGCAATTAAATCAATGAATCAAACTTTTAAAAACTATCAAGACTCGTCCTAAAATCTGTTTTCAATTGATAATTCCTACTTTTCATTGCCTGATTTTCCATTGCCTAATTTTTCATTGCCTAATTTTATCATTGCCTAATTTTTCATTGCTCAATTTTTCATTGCCTAATTTTTCATTGCCTAATTTTTAATTGCCTAATTTTTTATTGCCTGATTTTTAATTGCCCAATTTTTCATTGCCTAATTTTTCATTCCCTAATTTTCTCATTGCCTAATTTTCTCATTGCCTAATTTTTCCATTGCCTAATTTTCATTGCCTAAATTTTCATTCCCTAATTTTTCATTCCCTAATTTTCTCATTCCCTAATTTTCTCATTGCCTAATTTTTCATTGCCTAATTTTCTCATTGCCTATTTTTCATTGCCTAATTTTTCATTGCCTAATTTTTCATTTAATTTTGAGATCTCTAGATGCCGGAAAGCTTTCTACTCTAATAGTTTCTCCCCTGTTTCCTGCTAGATTTGGAATTCCCTCACTGTTTCCTGCTTCCCTCACTCTACTAACATGGAGAAATTTAAATGCGATATTAACATATACCTCATTGATCACCTTCCTATATATATTATATAATATATAACATATATTATATATTATATAATATATAATATATATTATATAATATATAATATATATTATATAATATATAATATATAATATATAGTATATAATATATAATATATATTATATATTATATAATATATATTATATAATATATTATATAATATATATTATATAATATATAATATATATTATATATTATATATTATATAATATATATTATATAATATATATTATATAATATATAATATATTATATATTATATATTATATAATATATATTATATAATATATTATATAATATATATTATATAATATATATTATATAATATATAATATATAATGCTAATGTAGACAAATAGTAGCTCCTGTTTCGGTCAAGTGGCAATATGCCTCGTTTACAGAGTAAACAAAAAGTTTTAAAAAAAGAAATTTCTATCATCTTTTGGCTCCGTATGCAATTGAATTCGATCCAAATTTCCTTGTCTTTTGTTGCTTTTTTCCTGCAAGGTCATCAACAACTGACCTTAATTCGAGCGCCATAGTAGGTGGGAAATTATTGATCAGCAAAGGAAAAAAAGAAAATCAATCATAATATTGTTGTTCTCAAATGTAAATCAATGATAACATTTAACGGGACGATGGTGCTCGGTAGCGCAACATAGATAACCGATGAATGTCATAATCCTCTTAATCATGAGCCAATTGTAACCAACAGATCAAGTGCGGTCCGTAGGGGCTTCAGGAATATCATGCTTACATTTACAAAAAATAATATTTATAAAAATGTTATTTCCTTCTTTTTTGCTTTTAATTTTTTTTTCTTAAAAAGCATGCCTACCACTATCATCATCATCATCATCATCATCAGCATCATCTTCATTACCATCATCAGCATCACCACCACCACCACCGCCGCCACCACCACCACCATCATCATCATCATGACCATCATAATCAGCACTTTGTTTACGTTGGACTTGAAGACATCCAGGTTGTAGTCAGGTGGGAAACAGGCAACCGGAACAGAGTTCCACAGGCGTGCATTTCTAAGAAAGAAGCTTTGTTCATGGAATCTACGTTTTGATTTTGGCAAAAATAAGGAGTGGGGAAAATTTTTGACAGTGGTTTCAGCTAGACGGGTGTTTATCGTGAAAGATTGGCAAGGGGGGACCAGAGATTGGAGTTCAGACGAGCCCCTGCCATGGTAGTAACGATAAAATAAAGACATACTCGCAACGTCTCTCCTATGGGAGAGAGGTTGCAGAGAAGAGAAAAGGGCATTACCCACTAGGCCACAAAGTCTGTTTTGTACTCTGTCAAGGCAGGATAGGCTGTTTTTAGCAGCTCCTGCCTAGATGTGGCAGCAGTACTCCATCCTTGGATGTACTTGGCTTTTATACAGATAGAAGATTGCATCAGGGGTGAGATATCTTTTGGAGCCGTAGAAGGATCCTACCATTTTTCCAGCGACCTTGGCAACTGACTTTATGTATGTGTTCCATTTCAGGTCAGGAGTAAAGATCAAGCCAAGAAGCTTGTCAAAACACGGAGGTTCCCCTAGACGAGTGCCACCCATATCAATTGATGCCAGATGGGGATCAGAGCGTTGATGATGTAAAGATAGGATCTTGGTTTTAGATGCATTAAAGGTAACCAGCCACCTCTTTCTCCACTGTACCACGCGCTCAAGATCAGAGGAGAGAGAATTAGAGAGAACTTTGTCATTTACGGCCTTTGATGTATGGTCGTGTCATCAGCATAGATGTCAACGAATGATTTAAGTATGTGTTTTGGAGATCATTGATGTAGATCAGGAAGAGAGTTGGGCCTAGAATGGACCCCTGAGGGACTCCAGCATTAATATTGAGCGCCTCTGATTTCTGCCCATCAACCACTACTCTTATGAGCCTATTGAAGAGAAATGATTTAATGACTGAGGAAACATTTCTAGTTATACCGTAGCTGGAAATCTTGTGAAGTAGGCTCTTATGCCGTACCTTATCAAAGGCCTTTGATATGTCAAGAGCAATTGTCCTAGAGAGGAAGCCTTTGTCAAGAGATTCGCTAATCCTATGAGATATAACCGTTAGCACATCTGCAGTAGATCTGGCAGAACGGAAACCATATTGTATGTCACCAAGAAGGTTATTTCTGCTGAGGTGGTTGACTACTTCTCTATTTAATATGGATTCCAGCAGCTTACTCATGACAATTTTAATTTAAAAAAAAAATGTCTATCGCTACGGTATGAAACACTACATCAGCCATTATAGTAGTGAAAAGGGAGGTAAGTATGTTCGCTATATTCGCAATCTTCAAGGTGTTCATATCTAGGGATAATACAATTTCCCCCAATTTTCTGTAAAAGTTACTTTTAACTATAACATTCTACTCGATGAATTTTCGTAATTTTTGGATATATTACTATTTTCGACATGTCAGTTAAGTAAGTACCGTTGCTTTTTGCTTAAAACCACATTTTTAAAAAAAATCGATCAGTCGATTTTATCTTAACAAGCACCAAAAATGCATTTCAGGAAGCGTAAGATAGGTAGTTTAATTGCTAGTGGGTGCCACTTGGTATGCCATAATCGTATTAAAATACCAGTTCTCGTTAGATAACACAAGTTAAGCAACATGTAGTCTGGCAAGTACCAGATGAGTGACCATTTGGGAATTCTAGGCACTGCATGTCATCTTCCCGTGACCGGGATATACATGCGACTGGGGGTGGGGGATCGCTTGTGAATTTGATATTCCCTGTAAGCTTCCTCCTTTGCAGGAAGCCGGTATAGCTTCTTGTTATAGAAAAAAAGTACTGATACGTCCTTTCTTAAGTGTTATAGTAATGATGATGGTGCTAGCTGTAAGGAGTACAAATGCAGCCAGAATATTCCTTATATTCATTACAAACTTGTACGTCTTTCAATATTCATTTACAACAAAAAATCTTTTTCCTTCGGATAACATAACAAAAAAAAAACTATTGGTTTTCTGAATTTTTGAGATGATGATTGGTTATGTGTATTATTTGGATTCTTCGGACTACTATTCTCATCTCGAGTGTTATTTTCACAACGTTTCGCCCGATACCTTCTTCAGATAAATCTTGACTAACTCAGGAATTTTTGTGTTAAACTTGGGAATTTTTCTATCAAATTAAGAAATCCGCACGGAATTTTGAACGGAACCTTTTATTTAATCTTGCGGACCGAAGAATCCAAATAGAATAATCAACCCTTTCACTTTTTTTATGTAAAAACTCATTATGTATTGTGACATTAATCCTTAATTTTAATGTGCTGTTTTTCTTTTGTTTGTTTGTTTGTTTTTTATATCATTTATTGAAATTATTTTTTATATGAATCAAATTTTTGGGGATTATTTTATATTAACTTTTTTGGATTTTTTATATTAACTTTTTTGATTTTTTTGTATCAACTTTTTTAGAATTATTTTTTTTATATCAATTTTTTGGAATTATTTTTTATATCAACTTTTTGGGGAATTATTTTTTATATCAACTTTTTTTGGAATTATTTTTTATATCAATTTTTTTGGAATTATTTTTTATATCAACTTTTTGGGGAATTATTTTTTATATCAACTTTTTTTGGAATTATTTTTTATATCAATTTTTTTTGGAATTATTTTTTATATCAACTTTTTTTGGAATTACTTTTTATATCAATTTTTTTTGGAATTATTTTTTATATCAACTTTTTTTGGAATTATTTTTTATATCAACTTTTTTTGGAATTATTTTTTATATCAACTTTTTTTTGAATTATTTTTATATCAAATTTTTTGGAATTATTTTTTATATCAACTTTTTTTGGAATTATTTTTTATATCAATTTTTTTGGAATTATTTTTATATCAACTTTTTTTGGAATTATTTTTTATATCAATTTTTTTGGAATTATTTTTTATATCAACTTTTTTTGGAATTATTTTTTATATCAACTTTTTTTGGAATTATTTTTTATATCAACTTTTTTTGGAATTATTTTTTATATCAACTTTTTTTGGAATTATTTTTTATATCAACTTTTTTTGGAATTATTTTTTATATCAATTTTTTTGGAATTATTTTTATATCAAATTTTTTGGAATTATTTTTTATATCAACTTTTTTTGGAATTATTTTTTATATCAATTTTTTTGGAATTATTTTTATATCAACTTTTTTTGGAATTATTTTTTATATCAATTTCTTTGGAATTATTTTTTATATCAATTTTTTGGGAATTATTTTTATATCAACTTTTTTTGGAATTATTTTTTATATCAACTTTTTTTGGAATTATTTTTTATATCAACTTTTTTTGGAATTATTTTTTATATCAACTGTTTTTGGAATTATTTTTTATATCAACTTTTTTTGGATTTATTTTTTATATCAATTTTTTTGGAATTATTTTTTATATCAACTTTTTTTGGAATTATTTTTTATATCAATTTTTTTGGAATTATTTTTTATATCAACTTTTTTTGGAATTATTTTTATATCAAATTTTTTGGAATTATTTTTTATATCAACTTTTTTTGGAATTATTTTTTATATCAATTTTTTGGAATTATTTTTATATCAACTTTTTTTGGAATTATTTTTATATCAAATTTTTTTGGAATTATTTTTTATATCAACTTTTTTGGGAATTATTTTTTATATCAATTTTTTGGAATTATTTTTTTATATCAACTTTTTTTGGAATTATTTTTTATATCAACTTTTTTTGGAATTATTTTTTATATCAATTTTTTGGAATTATTTTTTTATATCAACTTTTTTTGGAATTATTTTTTATATCAACTTTTTTTGGAATTATTTTTTATATCAATTTTTTTGGAATTATTTTTTATATCAACTTTTTTTGGAATTATTTTTATATCAACTTTTTTTTGGAATTATTTTTATATCAACTTTTTTTGGAATTATTTTTTATATCAAATTTTTTGGGAATTATTTTTTATATCAATTTTTTTTTGTAATTATTTTTTTTATATCAACTTTTTTGGAATTATTTTTTATATAAACTTTTTTGGAATTATTTTTTATATCAACTTTTTTTGTAATTATTTTTATATCGAATTTTTTTGGAATTATTTTTTATATCAATTTTTTTTGTAATTATTTTTTATATCAACTTTTTGGGAATTATTTTTTATATATCAATTTTTTTGGAATTATTTTTTATATCAAATTTTTTGGAATTATTTTTTATATCAATTTTTTTGGAATTATTTTTAAATCAACATCTTTTGGAATTATTTTTTATATCAATTTTTTTGGAATTATTTTTTATATCAATTTTTTTGGAATTATTTTTTATATCAATTTTTTTTTTAATTATTTTTTATATCAAATTTTTTTGGAATTATTTTTTATATCAAATTTTTTTGGAATTATTTTTTATATCAATATTTTTTGAATTATTTTTTATATCAAATTTATTTTGGAATTATTTTTTATATCAAATTTTTTGGGAATTATTTAATTTCAATTTTTCTCATTATTTATTTATATCAACATTTTTGGAAATTATTTTAAATTTTGGTAAGAAATTTTTTTCCTTTAGGTTCTTATCATCACATATTTGTTGATACTTGGCCAGTGATAGGTTAGTTTGGAAGTCAATTTCTGAAAGCCATCCAACACATGCCAGCATATATAACGAATAACAAAGAGGATGATGATAGTGGGGGTGGGGAGGTGCTGCTGCTGCCGCCGCCGTCGCCGTCATCGTTGTTGTTGTTTAAATACGATTGGTCCGTATATCAATTTGTTTTGTAAATGCATATATCATGTATAAACAAAAACTCTATGAATGATAATTTCTAGTTAACCAACAGATTGGAAACCTGACAGGTACTACCACTTCTTCGGCTGAGAGTGGACATGAGAGCAGAGTGATAGCTAGGGCTGGGACAACAGAATATTCTCATCACCCTTTTCACTCATGAGTATACATCTGACACAGTTAGACACAGTTAATCAACCGAGAACCACATCACTCTATATAAAAGCATATAAGATATCAATGGATACACACTCGAGAGTCAAAACAATAAAAAGAATATGCTGTTGTCCTAACCCTAGTGATAACTAAGAGGTGACTCCCCAAAGATTCCAAATTGGGGTGTAACCACTAAACACAACCCAGGATGGCCATATTGGGTTTCTGACCATTTCACCTTTGACTTTTGGCTCGGATCAAGATGTATTATCTGTTCTACTATTTAAGAAATTTCTATTTTTATCCCAATCTGAAGTGACCCTTTTTAGAAGCTATATTATCCTCACATTAAAGATCGACCTTGTGCCTTACCCTGTTCTTGTGGGGAGGCAATGTAAGGACTTTTGTCTCATGATGTTCTTTGCAACAAACGATGTGAAGAACATCAGAAAAGGCAGATCATCATTGCTTGATTTGTTATTCTATCCGTGTCCGCCGCCAATCATCGGTGAAAGTACATTTAAATACGCAGATTTTTATGAAAAGACTAATTAGTTTTAAATTTTGATATGTTTGGTTATTTTATTTTTTTTTTTTTGAGAACTATGTCACTTCCAGGAGGCATGTGAAGCTTCCTCGCAGTTCATTGTAGTGGATTCTCAACTAGAGCAGGCAATCAAGCGATTTGATTGAAAAATGGGCAATTTCACTGATTTTGGTGACAATAAATGTATTGGAAGTGCGGAACATTCATGATCGCAATTCAATACCGGACAACATCAGGTCTCCATGCTAATATATATATATATATATATATATATATATATATATATATATATATATATATATACTAGTAAAAGTACCCGTCGTTGACTGGGTTCAAAAACAGTCTACACAAAATGGACTCTGATTTATGAAAGTATGATAGGTTATGAAAAGGAAGGGTTGTAATGAGATAGCTTCGAATTTGGGGGTATCAAAACCAAAGCAAAATATGATGAAAGTAAAAATAAAATAGATAACCCCCATAATTTATTATACCATACCTGTTCACACTGAAATACTTATCACAATATTCTGTGGATCTATATTAAAAAACCTTGTTAAACTTTGTGACATATTTCCATTCTATATAGGTCAGGTGCGAACGAACACCCCATAATTTTATTATACCATATTTCTTCAAACTGAAATATAATTATCAAAATATACATACGCAGATAGATATGAAAAGTCTTTATTAAAGTTTGTGTCTATTTCCATTCCATGGAGGTCAGGGGCGAACGCAGACTCCACAATTTTATTATACCATCCCTATTTAAGTTAAAACATACTTATCAAAGTATTCTTATGTACATCTATATCAAAAACACTTGTAAACGTTTTTTTTTTAGTTTTAAATTTTTTATTTCCATACTTTGTGGACCAGGCACGAACGCAGACCCCACAATTTTAATGAACCACCGTTCTGCAAGATCAAACATACCCATTCCTGTGTCTCGATACATCTTCTATCACTATATGTAATCAGTTTTTTAAAATAGTCAACCATATAGGAGCCTATTCGTGACCAGACACACACACACACATTCAGCTTTATATATATATATATATATATATATATATATATATATATATATATATATATATATAAAAGTGAATGTGTCTGTGCGTCTTTGTACATTTCCCTACGCAATAACTCTGTCAATTTTCAGTCTACAAACTCAAAATTTGATATACAGGGTATTGAAATTTGGGAAAAATCTTTGTAATCGGTTTTCGGCCAGAAATTTGGCTGTTAAGGGGCCAAAGTTCAACAATTTGACTTTTGAGCACTCTACGAAACTCCTCCGCCAATTTTGGGTATAGCAATTGAAATTTTAGATATAGGTACCTTGGACATGGATCTAACTTAATAACTTGATTTGAGCCCAAAACAATAAATGTTCAGGGGTCATAATAAGGGTCAAAGTTTTTAAAAAAATTGACCTCTGCGGTCTCTACCAAATTAGTCAGACAATTTCTGGTCTAAACATTTGAAATTTGACATAAAGGGTATTCAGAGATAGGGCAAGCTTTTTAATCGGTTTGGGTCGAAAATTTTTAGTTACCAATATATAAATGTATGTATGTATGTTTGTTTGCATGTCTGCCTAAAATTTTCGACAGAGGCGACGGATTTTAATAAGATCGGTATCGTTTTGAAGTTCGACCTTTCAGATGACAAATATCGAAAAATTGGCTATAAACAGTAATATCTTCACCTTCAACTGGGCACTTTTCTACAAGGGGGGGTCGCTTTTTTCGTTAATATTTTTGAAAGTCATCCTCTCTTTTCTATTGTTTAGCCTTAATTTAAACCTATGTCACTTCCGGTTCGGCATTAGTCGTAACAGCAAAGACGTCAGGGTTTTTTCACATTCTTTTCCTCTTACGCGGTATGGGTTCGAGCCTGCCTTCCTACTACCACTTTTTTTTTTTTCTGCTCAACAACATACACATCCAAACACCCAGGCAACGCCGGGCTGAAATGCTAGTATATATATATATATATATATATATATATATATATATATATATATATATATATATATATATTAGTCAGAATGAGTGATGATAGAATGCCTAAGGAACTTTTGTACAGTCAGCTTCAGACAAGTAAAAGGCATGTTGAGGTACAAAGATCAGTTCAAGCACAATCTGACAACAACTAACATCTCACAGACAACTTTTGAACAAACTGCTTCTGACAGGAAACAATGGAGACTGACATGTTACAATGCCTTAAAGGTTTTTGAATAAGGAAGGGTATAACAACTCAGAGAATCAAGAGAAAATAGAAAAGAATTGGCTGCCAAATGACACCTCATTAAAAAACATTTTCGTGCATGGCTTGTGGTTACATCTGCTAGTCACTGGCGGGGCTCAAGTCCCAGGGGAAACAAAAATACTGAAACTGCAATTAGTTTTCTTGAGACGCTCATTCGTCGAAATTGATGGATAATATATTTACTTAAATATGTATCGTTTTAATCACCAGAATAAAATGAATTTGAAACAATTCATTTTTTTTTTTTTTTTTATGGGTAAAGTTGGGTTGGGTTTTTTTTGTTTTTTTTTTTTTTATCGAGATTAAATTAATCATAAACCACCGTTTTATCTTTTTTTTTTTTTGTGATGGAACGATATTTTTAGGGAATCACTATTTCAGTTACATAAATTCTTTCAAGTTGAGAAACAAAACGCACCTTCGAGGTGGATTATTTTGTCTTTTTTTCTTTCATGACGAAATGTTCATTTATTCACCAAAGCAACAACAACAGCAGCAGTCCTTTTCTTTTTTTTTTTTTTCTCTCCCCACTGCCGATAAACCCATACGCGAATGAGGAAACGTCCAAAAATAAAAGACTTGTCTCAAATGAAACACGTCTTCTTATACTGCCACCTCGGACTCCAAACGGCAGCTAAATTTGCCTATTTGTATTATTTTAACATTGGAAAGGTTCCAGGTTCACGCACTTCTCTATAGCACACTAATCACTGCTACATATTGGGTACAATATAATAATCAAAAGAAAATTGGCTCTATAATAATAAATAATTATAGAGTAGTAATCACAGTCTTAAAATTGTTGGATTAGATTGAGAGAATAATTCGGCAGCAAATAAAAAGTCAGATTAGCATAAAATGCAGTTTGGTTTCATGCCTGGCAAAATACGACTGCTGTTGTATATATCCTGAGACCAATTCTAGAGAAGCATTTCGGTAAGGATGCGAGAACACATGTTACAGCAACATCACCAATCCCAACATTGTCTTTATCGTCTTATATTGAACTCAGGAATCTGCACAGAATTTTAAACAGAACCTTTTATTTAATTCACGGGGGTAGCATGCTCTTGTTCTGTCAGCCATTACTGGTTAGAAGTCATAAGTAATTTACAGTTGTATTTTGAGAGCCAACAGCACTGAGGATTGAACCTACAACCTCTAGACGAGTGTAACTTCACAAGTAAATGTTACCAAATACATTATCCACTATGCCACGGGTCTTTGCAGAAAATTCTAGTCTGAATTTTAAGCGTCTAAAACCTATCTTTGCTTTCTAGATGTACAATTTTTTTATCATTATATATCACTATGTTTAATGCTCCTAAAATTCCTATTGAAATTTTGCACAAGGACCCATAGCATAGTGAATAAAGTATTTGGTAAAATCCAGTTTTGCTGTAGTTAACCAAATCGATCATTTTCTTCTTAAACGTTGCTGGCCATCAAGTGAAGATTGTCGAAGGTGCAGAAATCGGTAACGAATTTGTTATTGATCATGTCTTGACACACGCGAAACTACATCTTCATCTCAAAGGTGTTAAATCGCATGCTAACCTTCTCAGGTACAACATTTCGAAACTGAAACAAACCAATGATACGGTTTAACAATCTTGAAGTACACCAATTTGAAGATATTACCTCGTATCCTCTACCTCTATAATGCCACCATTCGCCCATGTATGGAGCACTGTTGTCACATTTGGGCTGGTGCATCTGCTATTTGTCTCTCCCTCCTGGACAGGGTTCAAAAGAGAATCACCAACCTGATAGGTCCTGAACTGTCATCTAGGCTTCAACTTCTGTCCCATCGATGAAATGTTGCATCCCTCTGCCTGTTCTACAAGTACTTTAATGGTAAATGCTCTGACGAACTACAAGCACTTGCACCTCCTCGACGTGACTACCTCTTGACAAACTCAACAAGCAGCTAAATCCCACCCCTTCACAGTAGAGATCCCTAGGTGTAAGAAAACCTTCTACTCAAATAGTTTCTTCCCCAGAACAGCTAGACTTTGGAATTCCCTTCCGGGATTCTGCTTTCCCAACTGTACTGACATGCAGAAGTTCAAGTGCAATGTGAACAAACATCTTTCTACTCATCTCCCTTCATAATTTCCCTGCAACTTATGTCCCCGATAGTAGCCCCCTACTTCAATGTGGCACTGTGCCTTGTTTGGGGTGAAAATTTGAATAAAAAATTTTTTTAAAACAAGATGAGTTTTGACAAACTGTTAAATGCAACAATTCATGATGTCTGAGATGTTCGGGTCAACCAAGCAAAAAGACAAAAATTGGATTTTAGGCCAAATAATTGAAATTGCTGAAAAGCTCATTGCAACAAATCCAAAACCTTCAAACAACTACGCTATGAAGTTTTCTGTTTTGCTTGCGCCGATCAACATGAATTTATTAGGAAATTGTAAAAAACCTTCTCAGCCAATGATTACCACAACAAATAAAACTCTATCTGAGAGCAGATCTTTCAAACTCTTTGGCCCAACATTCACAGGCAACATGAATTGGAACAAATACATTGAGGACATTGGCTAGGCTGCTGCAAAGAAGGTGGGCTCCCTTTAACATGCTAGAAAATTACTCACACCAGAGAGTATCTTATATCTTTACAAAACCACAATTCGCATAAAGTATTGTTGTTACATCTGGGATGATGCATCTGCCACGAGTCAAGAAAACTCTTAGACACAGTTAAAAATAGTCTCAAACCTAACCCGACGCTCGTGCACTATGAGTCAAGCTCCAGCCCTTGTCTCATCACTGCAATGCTGAATCCATGTGTCCGTTTTACAAGTACTTTAATGGAATGTGCTCTGATAAACTCACAGCACTTGTACCTCCTCGATGTACACAACCTGAAAAGCAGCAAAATCCCACCTCTTCACTGTTGTCATTGTTGTAGATGCCAGAAAGCCTTTTAATCAGTTTCTTCCCTCGGATTGCTAGACTTTGGAATTCCTCCCAGTTTCCTGTTTACTGCTTCCCTGACTCGTACTAATCTGCAGAAGTTTAAATATAATGTGAACAGACATCCCACTATTAAACTCACCACGATATCAGAACACATGGAATGGACCTTAACTGAAGGAAACTCTCACAAACTTTATAGCTTCCTCTATCAGAGCATTAAAAAAAAAAAATGATGCAGAGACCAGCTGAAGATGTAGCTCAGGACAGGGAATCAGGATGCCGAGCTGATTGTGGGTCTTCATCTTTATGGAGTTTGCCGCTGGAATTGAGAAAGAAGGAATAGAAGGTTCTTTTGGATTTGTCGGTTCTTTGTGTAGTCCCAGGTTGGCAGCAGTTATTTTCAATGAAACTGTTGATGCTGGAATGTCCAGTAGACAGGGATGCGAGAGAAATAAAGATGTCTTCCTTTGCTGCTAATCGGGTGCTTTTTGCTTGCCGACTATGTAGCAGCCAACACTCACTACAAACACAGGCAGGAGCTACTTCTCATGACTCGAGATTTGAAATCCATTTTCTCTCTGGCTTGTCCAATTACAAGCCAGCTCTAAATCACATGACAGAGTATATAAAAGGCGAAATCTGACACCATTAATTCTCTTTCTCGATGCATTACCCAGCAGCGCACATCACCAGGAGCTTTGCCCCCCCCCACCCCCGGCCAAGCGTGAGTACAAGCTAACAATGGCTCTCTTCTGTCTTCCATTTTATTTCCACATGCAGTACCCAAATGAAGATTATTTCTCATGCTAAAGAACACACACACACACCTACTCTTTCTTGCCACGAGACACTAACCCTTTGCCTGTCTCTACTATCGGACGCACACTCCTACATATGTAAACACTGAAGTCTTTGCTTTTTTTTCTCTTTTAACCGGCTTCCTTTGTACCGACGGTTACTACCTATAAACACGTGTAAACGGAACAAGGATGGAATACTGTTGCCAGCTGCAAACGGAACAAGGATGGAATACTGTTGCCAGCTGCAAACGGAACAAGGATGGAATACTGTTGCCAGCTGCTAAAAACAGCCTATCCTGCCTTGACAGAGTACAAAATAGACTTCGTGGCTTAGTGGGGGATGCCCTTTTTTCTACCCTGCAACCTCTCTCCCACAGAAGAGACGTTGCGAGCCTATCCTTGTTTTATCGTTATTTCCATGGCAGGTGCTCATCTGAACTCCAATCTCTGGTTCCCCCTCGCCAATCTTTCACGAAAAACACCCGTCTAGCTGAATCCACTGTGAAAAATTTCCCCCACTCTATATCTGTGCCTAAATCAAAACGCGGATTCCATGAACAAAGCTTCCTTCTTAGAACTGCACACCTGTGGAACTCTGTTCCGTCTGCCTGCTTCCCTCCGGACTACAACTTGGATGTCTTCAAGTCCAATGTTAACAAATTCCTAATGAACCGCCCCCTTAAGTAAACACTTCATCAAATCTCCACACTAACGTAATGTACTTGCAATAACCCTTATCCCTGAGTGGCTTCCGGGCCTTGATAAGTGGTGATCACTGTGTAAAAAAAAACAAAAAAAAACTGAACTATTCTCTTATTCAAAGTTCCTTCTTTTGCGGTGTGGGTTCGGGCCTGCCTGCCTACTACCACTTTTTTGGTTTTGCTCAACATACACCTCCAAACACCTGGGCAGTTAATTAAATATAAGACATTTATTTTTTCAGCTGATGATTGGAACTTCATGCCTGGCTAAGTTGCTACATTTTGGCGCCATGACTCTTCCGATTCCTAAGGAGTTTCGGCTAACTCTCTACTGGACTAACTCGGACTGTTCTCCAGTCTAACTTAAGTATATATATTAATATATATATATATACATTAATTCTATGTGATGTGAGCCAAATATGTGCATCCCAGCACATTGCACATGCTTCTAACACGTATCCTGGCAACACAAGTCCCATATTTCTCTGTGGACATTTTTTTAATGCTTATTAACCCTTATCCTCGAGTGGCCTCTGTGCCTTGATAAGTGGTGACTCCTTTGTAAAAAAAAAAAAAAAAAAAACAGCCGGCATGATATTAATTCCATCTTTACACAAGAACACTTTCACCTACTAACCCGTTTCTCTCTTCTACTAACGTTACTAACGAAGATGACAAAAAAAGTTGTTTATTAAATGTTAAAACAAGGCTTCCTTTTTGTTGTCTTCGTTATTAACAAAAAGGGCTAAAGAAGTTCCTTAGGGGACACATGAATCAATGTGTGGCCGAATCACTCAGCGGAGAGCGTGACGTTGAAACACAAGAGAAAAAATATCATTTTTGATTGCTACATGTTTGTATCTGCTTTTGCCGTGAACTGTGGTCAGCATTTGTTTGGGATCGGCCCAATCACTCCAGGGTCAATGCTAAAACAAGTACATGTGAGTATAAAGGCAGGCTGGAATAGTAAAGGAATCATCTTTAACCAGAGTGGGAAACTAATCACCAACATTAATGAACACCTCATCGGCTGGAGAGATCACTTTGCCAATCTGCTAAACCATGACGAACGACCTCTGTCTACTGCTCCTATAAATAGCTCTGATCCAACTCCTTCTGACTGCCAAACAACTCCTCCCACATTTGAAGAGGTTGTTTCTGTTATCAAAAGTCTAGAACAGGGGTGTGCAACAGGCGGCCTGCGGACCACAACACGGCCCACCAGACCATTGTTTTTTATAAGTATGCATTTTAATTTTGATTTTTTTCAAGATCATAAAACTAGTTTTATCATTTTCAAATTGACAACACAAAATATCATGGAAGTCGGAAAACGTTGTGTGTTTTCATTTTAAAACAAGGATCACAAAAAACATTTTCAATTGTTACTATTTCTAGACTAACAAAATTATTATTAGGTTGCAGGTGAAGATTTTTTTTTTTTTTTTTACACAGTGATCACCACTTATCAAGGCCCGGAAGCCACTCAGGGATAAGGGTTATTGCAAGTACATTACGTTAGTGTGGAGATTTGCTGAAGTGTTTACTTAAGGGGGCGGTTCATTAGGAATTTGTTAACATTGGACTTGAAGACATCTAAGTTGTAGTCCGGAGGGAAGCAAGCTGACGGAACAGAGTTCCACAGGTGTGCAGTTCTAAGAAAGAAGCTTTGTTCATGGAATCCGCGTTTTGATTTAGGCACAGATATAGAGTGGGGGAAATTTTTCACAGTGGATTCAGCTAGACGGGTGTTTTTCGTGAAAGATTGGCGAGGGGGGACCAGAGATTGGAGTTCAGACGAGCATCTGCTATGGAAATAACAATAAAACAAGGACAGGCTCGAAACATCTCTTCTGTGGGAGAGAGGTTGCAGGGTAGAGAAAAGGGCATCCCCCACTAAACCACGAAGTCTATTTTGTACTCTGTCAATGCAGGATAGGCTGTTTTTAGCAGCTCCTGCCCAGATATGGCAACAGTATTCCATCCTTGGACGTATTTGGCTTTTATATAGATAGAGAATTGCATCAGCAGTGAGATAAAGCTTCAAACACAATGCCTGCCATGCAACACATTATCAACCGAGTCTCGGAGACTGAGATACTGTCCCAAGACAGGATTGATGCTACACTGATACCATTCTTTAAAAAAGGAGATTGTTGCTGCTGCTGCTGCAGCAACAACCGTGATATTCTCGTGTAAAGGCAAATAAATTGGAACATTGTTTAAATTGATCTACAGTTATCTCCCTTTTGTAACAGAATGTTGCTAGCATAGGCGCATCGATTTGTTACTTTTAATTTTTCATCATTAAAAGCGCAGATTAAGAGGACGTAATTAAAAGAAGCATATTGTTCTTGTTTTTATCTTCACCACGAATCTTAAATATCTATAAAATCTCGTAAATGAAAGTTTTTAACTAATAATAAACTATAGGTTTGGATTTTTTTGTGTGGTACGGCCAATCCTGCTTATCCCCCCTTTGACTACAATTTCTATCAAATAAGTTTTTCAATTTTTGTTTGCGTTGTGATACAAAGTTTTTTTAGGGGCGCTTCTACACTATTGGGATGAGATTTTGTAGTCGATAAATTGAGTTTCAGATTTAAAAAAATAAAATCAATGGTTTCAACCGATATTTTTTTTTTTTTGTCAATTTTAATAAGATGCAATGGTAGCTTCCAAATTATGCAATCGAAATTACCTGAATATTACTGAATTAGTGAATTATTAAAAAAATAATAATAATAATAAAATAACTTTAATCGTGTTAACAGGTAAAAGATTGCCGCCATCTTATTTAAATCAAAACAGAAAATTACCTCCCCTTTGAGCTTTCCTGTGTCTTACGATCGTTTTCATCAAATTCTACTTTAATAAATAATCTTCTACCTTTATCGATTTTCGTAATTTTGGATATAATCATCTTAAAAATACGAGGAATACGTAGATATCATGGTTTTCATGTGAAATTCAGTTTTACGATTTCTGAAATTTCGTCCCGATAGTGTAGAAGCCCCCTTCTTTTTTTCTTTTTTTTTTTTTTAATAAAGTTACAGTTTATGTTGATATTTGTTTTGGGTAAAATCCATTGAAAGCGGTCGGTGGTTTTCTATGAGAAAATAAAGCTGTGTTGTGTACGCATTATAAATGTTTCTTTTCTGTGTCTTGTCTTACGTTATACATTAGTACATTAGGGGTCATTTCGAGTTAAAAGTTTATTTACTGCACTCATCTGGACTAGAGAAAATCATGATTTAAATGTGTATGTCTCGTCTAAATAACTAACGATAATTCTCTGATATGGCCGACCAGACAGGTGATCAAAAAGTCAGATCGAGCGTTACCGCGTACCGGAAACCGAAATGAGACCAAATTGACAACTCGGAAATTCTAAAAGAAACAATTTAAACAAATTTTATTTTCTACTTAGCTACCTAATAAATGCAACAACAACAACAACAACAAGAGAAGACATAGAAAATAATTATATTTAATTAATTTTAATTAATTAATTTTTTTTTCAAATGTTTTTTTAATTATTATTTTTCAAATGTTTTTTAATTTTTTTTGTTTTTCAATGTTTTTTATGTAGAATACATGCACGCGATGCAGCAAAGGATTTCGTCGAATTTATTGGTTCCCACTCGCTCTCTCCACATAAATTCATCAAGATAGGAACTAAACAATTGTCAATTTGATCTCATTTCGTTTTCCGGTACGCTCGATCTGACTTTTTGATCACCCGTTTGGTCGGCCATATCAGAGAATTATCGTTAGTTATTTATACACATTTAAATCATGATTTTCTCTAGTCCAGATGAGTGCAGTAAATAAACTTTTAACTCGAAATGACCCCTAATGTACTAATGTATAACGTAAGACACAGAAAAGAAACATTTATAA
>NC_136518.1:84505624-84518124 GCF_053919585.1 Euprymna scolopes
GCCAAGTACATCCAAGGATGGAGTACTGCTGCCATATCTGGGCAGGAGCTGCTAAAAACAGCCTATCCTGCCTTGACAGAGTACAAAATAGGCTTGGTGGCCTAGTGGGTGATGCCCTTTTCTTTTCCCTGCAACCTCTCTCCCACAGAAGAGACGTTGCGAGCCTGTCTTTGTTTTATTGTTACTTTCATGGTAAGTGCTCGTCTGAGCTCCACTCTCTGGTCCCCACTTGCCAATCTTTCACGATAAACACCCGTCTAGCTTAAACCACTATCAAAAATTTTCCTCACTCTTTAACTGTGCCAAAACCAAAATGTAGATTCCATGAACAAAGCTTCTTTCCCAGAAGTGCACGCCAGTGGAACTCTCTTCCGTCTGCCTGTTTCCCACGTAACTACAACTTGTATGTCTTCAAGTCCAACATAAACAAATTCCTGATGAACCGCCCCCTTAAGTAAGACACTTTATCAAATCTCCAATACTAACGATTACTACGATACTATCCCATTGATTACTGTACACGCAATTACCCTTATCCCCGAGTGGCTTCCGGGCCTTGATAAATGGTGATTACCATGTAAAAAAAAATGAATAAATAAAAAATATTGGAAATTGCGCGCGTGCAAGCTTTTTTAAATTTCGTTTTTAATTTACAAATTAGATTTCATTGAAACTTCTCTCTGTCCTCATACAAGAAGTTTGACCTGCCTTATATATATATATATATATATATATATATATATATATATATATACACACACTAGCAAGCCGCCCGACATTGCCCGGTCATAAAATACGCTTAAATATGATATTTTGATTAATGCAGATTTCGTATTTATTATTATATTATATTGGACGCAATATATAGTAAAGATTTAAAAAGTTTAAAAAAAAAAATGACTCGAATCAAAACCAAAACGTTTAGCTAACGATTTACGTTTTCTTTTGACGTTAATGCCTGATCTATGAAGACATGTTTGCTACAAGGCTAAAAATTAAAACATAAGCCAATAGCTATTACGTTATGCATGCATAATGCCATCATCATTCAATCTTCGCCTGGCAAATTCCATTTTTTTTAATTTTCCCACTTTGTTCCGATTTCCCCAGCTAAAACCCAAATATAAAATTTTGCATGGGTTCGAATACTCTATATATTAAGTTTCATGTCTGTAGACCAAAACCTGGCATAGGAGTTTGGGAGACAAAATTTTTTAAACAAATATATATACGCACACATGAATATATATTGAAAGAGGTGTGTGTTTACTATAACCTTTTTTACGCAAATATTACGCAAGTATAAATCATGTAGAATATCTGCATGAATATAATTACACATAATAGTTAACTAAAGATGATCATCCCATCAGAAAATCGGAATAACCTAATAGGGAATTAATTAAAATGAATGTTTAAAAGAATATGCAAATTAGCTTGATCTTTTTTCAGATGAATGCATTTGCACGACCCATACATAACAAAGTTGTATTTTCTTTTTAAATAAATAGAAAAAAAGGGTTTTTGATATGAATATCAATACACAAAAACTCAAATTTATATATATATATATATATATATATATATATATATCTGTATATATATTAGTGATGGGACGATTCCAATATTTTTACCCGATTCCGATACAATTACTGATTCCGTGCTAAATTTTCGATTCCAATACAATTACCAATTCCGATTCCTTATAAATCTCTAATTATTTAACTGTAAGATTGTTATTTCTCCGAATTTCGTAAAAACATGTAAAATATCCAGATATTTTCCTAAATGTCAAAATACACTTGTGGAGGATGATCTATCGATTTTAGCTTTACTGGTATTTTAAAATCAATGAATATTTACTAATGTATCAAAATTACCAGCAATGGAAGATTTTACAAAATCAAATAAGAAAAAGACAATTAAAAATATCGTTTTGGCATCGGAAAATAGGCACCAATTTTTCTGATTCCGATACCAATTCTGATACCCCTAAATCTTCCGATTTTTCCAATACCCAATTCTGATTCCGATTAATCGTCTCAACACTAATATATATATGTAGTATATGTTTTTGCTCGCCAAGCAAGGTATAGTGTCCCTTGAATGTAAGGCGCTATTATTTGGGACCAAATCTGCAGGAATTCTATGTAGGGAGTTGAGCAGCAAGATGTTTGTTCACATTACATTTGAACTTCTGCATGTCAGTACAGTTAAGGAAGCAGGAATCTACAAGAGAATTCCAAAGTCTAGAAGTTCGGAGGAAGAATCTATTAGTGTAGTGCAGTAGGCTTTCTGGCATCTAGGTTTCTCTACAGTGTAGGGGTGGGATTTAGCTACTTGTCAGGTTAGTCATGGAGTATTTACATTGAAGAGGCGCAAGTACCTTGAGTTCGTCCGGGCACATTCCATTAAATTATTTGTAAAACCACTCAAATAAGACAGATGGTGCAGGTTCTGTCATGATTTCTCCATTGCTTATGACCTCACTCAGATTGTTCACGAACCCACTCATGTGCCTGACACTGACGCATGCAAATCTCCGAGACCTTTTTCTCACAACTTGTGCTACGTTCATCTTCCATTCTGTCTCCACGCGGTTGTATCAGTTAAGATAAAAACGAAATGTAATAAGTTCTCAGATATACCTCTCCATCGTACAGTATATCAATACTCTATGGCTGACTGGGATACCTTCCGTACATTTATATCTGATTTTTTTTTTTTTTTTTTTTTTTTTTTTTTTACACAGTGATCACCACTTATCAAGGCCCGGAAGCCACTCAGGGATAAGGGTTATTGCAAGTACATCACGTTAGTGAGGAGATTTTATGAAGTGTTTAATTAGGGGGGTGGTTCATTAGGAATTTGTTAACATTGGACTTGAAGACATCCAAGTTGTAGTCCGGAGGGAAGCAGGCAGACGGAACAGAGTTCCACAGGCGTGCAGTTCTAAGAAAGAAGCTTTGCTCATGAAATCCGCGTTTTGATTTAGGCACAGATATAGAGTGGGGGAAATTTTTCACAGTGGATTCAGCTAGACGGGTGTTTCTCGTGAAAGTTTGGCGAGGGGGGACCAGGGATTGGAGCTCAGACGAGCACCTGCCATGAAAATAACGATAAAACAAGGACAGGCTCGCAACGTCTCTTCTGTGGGAGAGGGGTTGCAGGGTAGAGAAAAGGGCATCCCCCACTAAACCACGAAGTCTATTTTGTACTCTGTCAAGGCATGATAGGCTGTTTTTAGCAGCTCCTGCCCAGATATGGCAACAGTATTCCATCCTTGGCCGTACTTGGCTTTTATATAGATAGAGAATTGCATCAGTAGTGAGATATCTTCTGGAGCGGTAGAAGGATCCCACCATCTTTCCTGCGACCTTGGCAACAGACTTGATGTACGTGTTTGCCTCTGCATTCCATATTTAAAAAGAATGTGTCTTCTATAATATCAGACATGACAGAATGGTTAATTGTAGGTATAGACCGTTTCATTCCCTCAAAAAAATTCCAGCAGAAACCTAACAGTCAGCCATGATTTTCTCCAGAATGTGCTGCTGCCATTGCGCACAAAAATCACTATTTCCATTACTTCCAACGTAATAGATGTACTGAGACTAAAGCCGCTTTCAGGACTGCCAGCAACAACTGTAAAAGAGCAATAAAGAATGCGAGAGAGTTGTATACTCAGTCCGTTAAGTTCAAAGTAGCTGAGCAGCAGCTTGATTCCCACCAGTTTTGGCAAATAGCAAACAGGGTCCTGAACAGAAGTGTGTGCTCTATTTCAACTATCGTCAACGAACCTGAGGTCATCTCGTAAGCATCAGGCAAAGCCGAACTCTTTGCCAAGGCAGCTAATTCAACCCTATGTGACCAAGGTCGTTAACCCTGCATATTTCCTCTTGTATCAGAAAACACGCTATGCAACAAACAAATATCTGTGCGTGATATTTCCAAGCTAATCAAAAACTTCGATTCCAGTAAAGCAACTGTTCCTGACGGAATTCCAATTATAGTGTTGAAAAAGCTTCAAGCAGAAATAGCTCCCATACTTACAAAGCTGTTTAAGCGTTGTCTTAAGGAGAATTGCTTCCCAACACACTGGAAAACCTCGTCAGTATGCTCTGTATTTAAGAATTCAGGTGATCAATCATCTCTTTTTTAATACAGTCATATAAGTCTCCTGTGCGTCATGAGTAAGTTGCTGGACTATGTGTTAAATAGAGAAGTAGTCAACCACCTCAGCAGAAATAACCTTCTTAGTGACATGCAATATGGTTTCCATTCTGTTAGATCTACAGCGGATGATCTAATGGTTATATCTCATAGGATTAGCGAATCTCTTGACGGAGGATTCCTTTCTATGGCAATTGCTCTTGACATATCAAAGGACAATTGATTCAAAATACAAGTCTTATTTTATTTAAATTTTTATTTTTAAGAGCAAAATTTAAGAAATCTATATAGATTTTTCAACAATGGGTTCACCAGCACTCTGTAGTACTTCTGCACTAACACCACCTTCTCCTGCAGCCTTGCCTAACTTCAGTCACTTCATAGCTGCTCTCACTTCCGATGGGAGGATGGGTGGAAAATATACCTCAGATTTGTTCAGTGCAGGAAGGGTTGGAGTGTGTCCTGGTTGTCTGGTAGCAGAGAGGTTAGCATAGAACTTCTTGCACCTTGTAATAATTCTGTCTAGGTCATGGATGAGAATGGCACCTTCTTTGAGATAGGTGATGTTGTTTCTGCGGAGATGCTGCACTTTTTTTGATGGACTTAATGTTTTTGTTTACTTTAAGGGCTTGTAGTATTCGTTGTTCATTGAAGTTTGAGATTTCTTTTGCCATTCTGTGTCTCAGAGTCTTGCATATCTCAATGTATTCGATGCGCTGTACATTTGTACGTTTGTACCTCTTTTCATCTGTTGTTGTTTCTGTCTCAGATGTTTTGTAATTGTAGACAGTTTGTCTGGTTTCTGTGGTTTGTATTGACCAGTTGTTTCTAGTGCAACTTGGCTGATCTCTGATATCACGTTGTTGTAGTCAGTGTTTGGATCTTCTGATGTTGCTAGCACCGCAATTCTGTTGGATATTAGCAGCTGGAACTGTGATGACTTGTGCGTTAGACCCTGGGTGTTTGGTTTCTTGTGTTGCTTGATACGCGTTGTCCTCTCTAGCTTGGTGTCTATAGTAAGAGACATTCTGATCATTCAGTGGTCAGTCCTTGTGTATAACCTGTTTATGGCAGAAACATCAGTCGCAGTGTGTGGCCGCTTGGTAAAGAAGTCAATTTCATTCTTTGTGGTGCCATCTGTTTTTGTTTTTTTTCTTGAAAACCATGTTCATGATCTTTAACTGGTGATGTTCTGCAAAGTTAACAAAGGTTTCACCTCTGCTGTTCCTTGTTCCATAACTGTATGGACCAGTACTTGATTCAAATGTATTTCCTATTCCAAGCATGGCATTGAAATCACCCATAAGGATGGTGTGACTGAAAGAAATTTATCAACATCTTCATAGAACATCTCCATCTCTTCATCAGTATGGTCTGTTGTTGAGAGGTAAACCTGGATGACGTTAATGAGGTATCCCTTGTGGATCCTGATGGTGAGCTGTGCCACTGTCTGAAACACCATTGAACCGGTTGGCCTCAACATGCATCTTGGGAAGACTCAGGTAATGTTAAATCAGCACGCTGCCAAGTCGACAATAATTGTTGATGGAAAGACCATTGAGGAAGTTGAAAGCTACATCTGCTTGGGAAAGAAAATTGCGAAAGATGGAGATCTCCCTGAGATAAAGAGAAGGATAGCATTGGGATGGGCAGCTTTTGGGAAAGTGGATAATATGAGAAGCCGAAAAGCAAATATGTCAATCAAAGGGAAGATCTTCAATGAATATGTACTAGCTGTGATGATCTACGGTAGTGAAACATGGGCCCTGACAATTCGCCAAAGTGAAATCTTTGTAGTAGCAGAAAGGAAGATGGAGAGGATAATGTAAGGCATCACTCTACAAGACAGAAAGACAAACATCTGGATCCGCAAACAAACAAGAGTTATTGACATCAATACTGCCATCAAAACATCCAAACGCATTATTACCGATTACTATATTGTCAAATTTCTACTGTACACTCTTTAACCCTTATCCTCGAGTGGCCTCTTGGCCTTGATAAGTGGTGATGCCTATGTAAAAAAGAAAAAGTAGCTAGATAAGATGACAACAGGTGGTCCATCAGGACAACGGAATCGACACCTCGTGAACATAAGAGGCCAAATGGAAGATGAAGAACGAGAAGGAGGGACGACCTGATAAAACACATGGGTCCCATACGGCAGCGGATAGCTCAGAACAGAGTTAGATGGCTAAAGTCCAGGGAGGGCTTCCTCATTGAATGATAAAACCTTTATCGATTGATTGACATAAGTTTACAGATTTCTTAAAATCTGAGTTTTTTTATAGAATTTATCCTAGTTTAAAGTGAAAGAATTTAGGTAATTGCACATTTTAGTTTTTGATGGAAGTTTTTTTTTGTTTTTCATATTTTAAGATTTCCACAAAGAGGGAGACAATTGGAGAAGTTTTGCAAAGAATTTCTCAGAAAATGTTTCACAAAACTTATTGGGAAAAGCAAAAGAAGCATTAAACACAAAATAAAACATTAATCATCTGCACATTTGTTTAAATTTTTGTATATTTTATTTTTCTTAAATTAGAATATTGAAATAAATTACAAGTACTTTTTTTTATTTTCTTAAATGAAGGAAAGTGATCATTATATGAAAACGAATGTTTTTCTTTTTTTCAAACTTTTTAATGAAATCTTTTTAAGAAAATTTTGCAATGAAAGTTATAACAAAAATGTATCGTTTTAAACTGCACCCCCCCCCAAAAAAAAACGAACCTTTTACAAGAAAAAAAAAAAAGAAAAAGAAAAGACTTTCTTGATAAATAAAAATAATCATTGACCCTTTATGACCTGAATTATGATGTAGATGATTAAAAAAAATATTGTTAATTTTAGTTAGTTTAAAGGGTAATGATACCATGATTGTCTTCAAACTGAAAAAATGATGAAGTTCAAAAGTTAAACTACCACTGAGAATTTTTGCATTTCATAAATTTACCTTGATTATTATCCGTAGTGCTTGAAAAAAATGTGTTTATGAAAACAAACGAAATCCTCCACACTCTGAGACAGATGGCAGCATACTGAATGTTAGCAATGGACAGTTGCAATCTGGAGGTATCTGGCATCTACCCAGATACTGAACTAATATGTATAAGGCGTGTTTGAATCAATTTCCACTTTATTTATACTGTTATATTCATTTATTTGCGACTGAATGAATTAGTTCAACCAGGTCATAAAGGGTTAAAAAAACAATTATAGTTTCAAACAATCATTATTGAAAAAGTGTGTGAATTTTTACTTTAATTTGAAAATGAATTTCTTGAATTGTCTCCCTTTGTTCTTAGTGGAAATATTCAAGATGAAAACAAAATATTGTCCTCAAAAATTAAAATGCAGAAATCCTATTTTTTTTTAAAGGAAATAAAATGTTGTTTAATGATAGTTTATTTCGAATAACATCCAGATGAGTAACGTTAGAATCGATTCAAAAGACAAACATTCTTCTAAAACAGTAAAACTTTTTAATCCTTTGTTAATGATCAAGTAAATTGGTACGCTCCATTGCACGCATCGAGATGCTTTCATTAATTTTCAACTATATATTTCAAATTCCAAGTTTTATCAAAACCCACTCAACAGTGTTGTTTGTATCAACTGCCACACAAAACTTCTTTGAAATCTTTATTTAAGGTGTTAAAGCTATTTACATTTTTTGTTGACTATCTTCACTGTGTGAAAAAAAAAAAAAAAAAAATACTTTTGGGTTCTTGTCCAAAATTCCCCCTAAAATTAAATACAAGCAAAAAAAAAAACAAAAACAAATCTGTATGATGTTATGGGACCAGTAGGGGAATTCTGTACAAAACCCTTTTTTTCTTCTTAAACTTTTATTAACATCATAAGGATTTAATCAAATGTATAATTCATTCAGTTATGTAATTTTTTTTAATGATTTTTAGTTGGAAAAAAAAAACAAAAAACAAAAAAAAAACACACACACACACAAACAAAACAAAAAAACAAACACAAAAAACGTCTTTTGAGATTATTTACTAAAATGAATAAGCTTTTATTAGTTATTTTAATTCATTTTTATTTTTAACTATTTACATTTTTTATCATTGAATTTATGAAAAGGACATTTAAAACAATTTATCATGAAAGATTAAATAAAGAAAAAAATCCCTATTTTCCAACAGTGTTTTTCAAAAACAAAAAAACTCAAAATTTATTGTTGAATTTATATATATATATATATATATATATATATATATATACATATATATATATATATATATATATATATATATATATATATATATATATATATACATATATATATATTCTAAAATTGTTATGCAGGGAGGAGCATGTGTTTAAGAAAGGTTTGGTTTGTCGTTTAATGGTACATCAACCAATTTTGAGTGATTTAATGCCGAAGCACAATACCCAGTATAAACGATTAATTAGAACACAAGTTGCTATTTTTACCCAAAGCTGAATGGGGGGGGGATAAAGGGGTTCATACCATTCCCCAATAGCATTAGTGCAGAAATCAACATAACAGATCTGACTGGATTTGAACCCAGCAAAGCTGTTTTCATAGTTTGAGACTGTATCCATTAGGCTGATTATGCACTTCGGTATGGGGGAGGGGTAGGCAGAAGATAGGGATGGGAACAGAAATATCATTACACTCTAATAAACATTTAAAACTTAATATAAAATGTTAGGGAAAGGGACGGGGGGAAACAAAAAAGAAAAAAATTCACCTTGTTATGAACATTCAAAAAAGTTTTTTTAATTGATTAAAAATTATATATATATATATAATCAAATAAATAAAATTATATAAACATAGGGAATCAGTCTAGATGGATCAATCAAATCAATGTTTCGACATTTCCATGTCATCAAGATTAAGTTTTGATTTCGAAATGTCGACTGAGCTGTGTAGACTCCCTAAATTTATATAATTTTATTTATAATCTCTACGCATGTGTGTGTGTGCGTGTGTGTGTGTGTGTGTGTGTGTGTGTGTGTGTGTGTGTGTGTGTGTGTGTGTGTGTGTGTGTGTAAAATAAATCTTATACTTTACTCAAGTTATAAGATTTGGAGATAAATTGAGGGTGAGAGTGGGAGGTGGGGTAGATTGAAGTCGATTAGTAGTTTGCTTTTTTTTTTTTCTCTTCCCTTTTTTACTAAAAAATATAACATTTCAAATCGGTTATATTCATTAATACATAATGCGGGTATAATTGTTATTGAAAGTTTATTTAAAAAAAATTTTTTTTTTTTTTTCCTCCCGTAAGATTCACTTTTTTTCTTTTTTAAAATGTTGTAATATTGTCGTCATTAAAACAAGAGCACCAGACACAGGCATACACGCATACACACGCACACACACGACGATATGCACTCACACACACACGGGAGACTGCTGAAACATTATTATTATTTTTTTTGTTTCAAAGTTTGCATATCAACATGAAGTGGTCTTCTTTCTTCTTCACAGTTCTCAGCTTCCCATTCAATCAACAGAAAGAATTTATAGGTCAGGGATTGAGTGATCCATCAATTTCTTCATCAAACTGTTGCCCATACTGAAAATAAATAAAAAATAATTCATAATGAAAATTAATAAAAAATAATTCATACTGAAAATAAATAAAAAATAATTCATACTGAAAATAAATAAAAAATAATTCATACTGAAAATAAATAAAAAATAATTCATACTGAAAATAAATAAAAAATAATTCATACTGAAAATAAATAAAAAATAATTCATACTGAAAATAAATAAAAAATAATTCATACTGACAATACATAAAAAATAATTCATACTGAAAATAAATAAAAAATAATTCATACTGAAAATAAATAAAAAATAATTCATAATGAAAATAAATAAAAAATAATTCATAATGAAAATAAATAAAAAATAATTCATAATGAAAATAAATAAAAAATAATTCATACTGAAAATAAATAAAAAATAATTCATACTGAAAATAAATAAAAAATAATTCATACTGAAAATAAATAAAAAATAATTCATACTGAAAATAAATAAAAAATAATTCATAATGAAAATAAATAAAAAATAATTCATAATGAAAATAAATAAAAAATAATTTATACTGAAAATAAATAAAAAATAATTCATACTGAAAATAAATAAAAAATAATTTATACTGAAAATAAATAAAAAATAATTCATACTGAAAATAAATAAAAAATAATTCATACTGAAAATAAATAAAAAATAATTCATAATGAAAATTAATAAAAAATAATTCATACTGAAAATAAATAAAAAATAATTCATACTGAAAATAAATAAAAAATAATTCATACTGAAAATAAATAAAAAATAATTCATAATGAAAATAAATAAAAAATAATTCATAATGAAAATAAATAAAAAATAATTCATACTGAAAATAAATAAAAAATAATTCATACTGAAAATAAATAAAAAATAATTCATACTGAAAATAAATAAAAAATAATTCATAATGAAAATAAATAAAAAATAATTCATAATGAAAATAAATAAAAAATAATTCATAATGAAAATAAATAAAAAATAATTCATACTGAAAATTAATAAAAAATAATTCATACTGAAAATTAATAAAAAATAATTCATACTGAAAATAAATAAAAAATAATTCATACTGAAAATAAATAAAAAATAATTCATACTGAAAATAAATAAAAAATAATTCATACTGAAAATAAATAAAAAATAATTCATAATGAAAATTAATAAAAAATAATTCATACTGAAAATAAATAAAAAATAATTCATACTGAAAATAAATAAAAAATAATTCATACTGAAAATAAATAAAAAATAATTCATACTGAAAATAAATAAAAAATAATTCATAATGAAAATAAATAAAAAATAATTCATAATGAAAATATTGTTGGATTGTTTAAATAATTCAAAAAAGTTTGTGAAAAGGATGTTTGGTACAACTCATTTTTTTGTGATGTTTGCAAGCATTGCATTTTTTTTGTGTGATGTTTGCAAGCATTGCATTTTTTTTGTGATGTTTGCAAGCATTGCATATACAATAAGTACAACTGAGAGATGATAATCAGTTTGTGTGCAAAAAATATAAGATAATATATGGAGACTAAACTTGCGACAATATACATTCATATTAAACCCTATGCATAATCATTATCATAATCATTATCATAGTCATAATCACACCAGTGTTTGCTCAGAGATGTACCAGCGATCTCCTTTCGCATTGTGTTCTGCAGTTCTGAACGTGCTGCCTCAGATTGATAAAGGGGTGGGGGGGAGAATTGGATGGAAAAGCTATTCAGAATGATAGTGTGGGGTTTTCTTTGCACCGGGCGTCCATACAATGGAAATATGTCACAAACTCTTATAAGGCTATTGGAGATAAACTAATAACCAGATATATTCTGACACTACATTAACCAGATTACTTAGGTAAGTACTTTTGCAGTTTTAACAAAAGGGCTACAATAATATTGTTGGGTCTCCATTCACATTGAACTCCATTCACAGAATGCCCAGCAGCAATATATTACACATGAAAGATGCCACTATCAAATTTCCACAAGTTCTGCTAGTAAAAGTGAATAGAATAAGTTCTAGGAATTGTTGGTATTACGAACCTGCAGAACGTCTATCAAGAGTCTATCAAGCATGTGTACAGAGGATGAAACCTGGTCATTAAGGGTTGAGGACATGTGTTGCATGGAGAGAAATGATGAAAATGATATGATGGATGTATAATGCGAGTCTTAAAGATAGGCTTAGATCTGATGACCTCAGAGAAAGATTAAATTTGAACAATATAAGGGGACTAGCCTGGGTGTTCGGCATTACCCGGGTGTTTGGGGGGGTGTGTTGAAAAAAAAAAAAGAAAGTGATATTAGGCTGGCAGGCAGGCTCGAGCCCATACAGCGAAGGAAAAAAAAAAAAATGGGGGGGGGGATAATAATTAACGTGCCGTCTTTGCCATTGCGTCCATCGCCAAACCGGAAGTAGCGAAAGTTTAAATTAAAGTTAGTCAATCAAAAAGAGAGGAATTAATGTTTTTAGCTAATTTTTTGCCATATGTTGTTTGAAGGGTCGAGCTTTAAAACAATACAAATCTCATGAAAATTCGTCTTAGGCAGGCAGACATACATACATGCATACATTTAAATATACAGGTGAGATTTATTTTATAGATGGTATGACCATGTTGAAAGAATAGATAAGAGTTCTGGAGTTAGTATATGTAGAACTGTTGAGGTTGTAGGGTAAGTTGGCAGCAGAAGGCGAAGGAAAATATGGAATAACATAAGTACGGACTTGAGAGAAA